>NC_080720.1:28400851-28573351 GCF_019097595.1 Hemibagrus wyckioides
AGACTATGGTATGGATTTTTACCTACGATCCATCCGCTTTACCCTTCACAGCTCGAGCAGCGCACTCAAAAGAGATATTTCAAAAAAAAAAAAAGGAAAAAGGGAAAAACATAAAATCAAACAAAAGGGAAAAAAAACCGCTTTTGAATGCAGCAATAAAGAAATAAAGGCGATATGGAAGGCAGAAATGTTGTGTGTCTCGAATCACCTGATGAACTGTAACTTGGATATTTAAATAGAAAACAGTTCGAATTTGGATGATCTAAGGGCCACCTTACAGTTCCCAGAATGCATCAGTACAGGAACACCTAAGCACCTCAATGGAGCTTGGGGGCGTGGCTTTGTAAAGAGTGTGTGTATATATATATATATATATATATTTAAAACATTTAGCTGCAGCTGATTATAGGCAGAAAAGTGTCCAAAAACAAAATGCCCATTCCCAAATCTGTAGTGTGCCTCGTGCTGCAGGCTGGGGAACTTTGTGAAAGCCAATCGTTTTCATTTTCTGCCTTAACTAATTTGCATAAATTGGAGAAAATCTCAATTTAAATGTCACTTGTTGCATAGAGGATGAAAGACTGCTTTTGTTCATGGGAACGCAAGGTGAGGTGTGAGCGAGACACGTGTGTATGATGTTTACATTGTGTGTGTATGTGTGTGAGTGAGCAGTAGTACTGGACATTCAGAAGCGCTTTCTTATTGGAGTTACAATGATGATTTAAAAACAAATCGAAAGCAGAAGGAGGAAAAAAGCCAACGCAGTTTATACGAGTGTTGCCCTTTTCGTACTAAAACCAAACTGGATATTTTTCTTAAAAGTCTTCAAACGTGTTTAAAAAAAAAAAAAAAAAAAAATCAGGAAGTCTTCTGCTTGTGGAAAAAGAACACTTTTGGTGCAAACAACGACTTCCTTTTCTTGAGCCTCCCATCTGAAGGTCCTATTTGTGTGTGTGTGTGTGATCATTTTTGTCATGTATTTCCGTTCCCTCCAGGAGTTCATAAGGATTAAACTGTCTCACACACTTGTGTGTCCTTGTGTGCATGCACACATACACATGCACCGGGAGCAGGAGATGCTTGTAGCACCCCGAGCTCTACGTCATCCCACCCTTGCAGTCTGATTAGTTGATGGGAGCGGGAGATGCTTGTAGCACCCCGAGCTCTACCTCATCCCACCCTTGCAGTCTGATTAGCTGATGAGGTAAAGCATCATAGGCTGGACTCTTTGGGTGGGTAGTCCAGGTTGGTCACCATAGTGACGACGGTGAGGATGTCGTCAGGGGCAATGAGGTTGGTCTGTCGCTGCATAGTGATGATGCGTTCCTCCACGCAGCCGGCCGAGAGGCGAGCCTCAGCCTCGTGATCCCAGCACTCTTCTATGGTCTCGCACAGCGTGGCCAGGCCCTGCTCCCCAGACACACACAAAATACATCACTTTATACTATCAGTTGTGTTCATGTTATTCACCCTCTTGAGCTCACAGATGCACATCCAGCTACGTTTTTGGCTGTGTGTGTGTGTTTCTCACCGCATGTTTCTGCCAGTACTCTCTTAAAGTGGGTCTGAGTTTCTTGTGTACGACGACTTCTTGCATGTCCTCTAATGAGGGATGCTGACCCACCTCCTCCTCAAACGGCAACGCATACTCATCCACTGGACCTAAACACACACAGAGAGTTAGTCAACCTTTTGTGTGTGTGTGTGTGTGTGTGTGTGTGTGTGCGTGCGTGTGCGCTTTTGGGGTTTTGAAGGGCAGGTCAGAGAGATCATGTTCTGTATAATTAGCAAAAAATTCACATACAGAGTCAGCGTTAGGCTGAAGGGCCAGCACATGGACTTTTGATACGTGTGTGTGTGTGTGTTACCGTCGGCAGCAGTGCAGCGGGATGCCAGTTCCCACAGCACGAGTCCAACAGCGTACATATCAATCCTCAGGAAGGCGTCTCGCTGAAAATTTATGGCTCCTTCCAACACCTCTGGAGCCATGTAGCGTCGAGTACCCACCTATAAATACACACACACACACAGAGGAAACATCAACCTTTAAGGATTATAGATGTAGTTCATTATTTCTCGATATTGAGAGAAACAGTAAAACAACTGCATCATCCTCATCATCACGAATATGTTAGAAATGTTAGAAATGTTCAGCATTCCAGTACACCCCTGATCAGCACAGAGCTCAGAGCTCACCTGTCCGTGGGTGTCGCCTGCAGATTTACCCGCCTCAAACTTGAGAGCGAGGCCAAAATCTGCAATGCAGACGGTGAGATTGTTCTTCAACAGTATGTTCTTACTCTTAATATCCCTGAAAAAGAGAGAGAGAGAGATGTAAATTTACATCTGTGTGTGTGTGTGTGTGTGAGAGTGAGAGAGAGAGAGAGAGAGAGAGAGAAGGTACCTGTGTGCAATGACAGGCTTGTGGCCGTCCTTCAGGCCCGGGATGTCTTCATGCAGGTACGCTAAACCTCGCGCAAAAGTCTGAGCGATGTGACACAGCTCATTCCAAGACAGCACATTAGCCTTCAGGTAATCAGTCAGTGAGCCCTGATGAGACACGCACACACACACACGCACACACACACAGTACACAAATTATAATTATAAGTCAAAGAATTAGATGATCAGACATGATATGATTTATGATAATAAAGGATTTATCACTTCACTAGATTAGAATTAGATGAAATAAAGGTTATTTGTTTACTCTCTAGTGTAAAGGTGGAAAATGAAGAGGAATCTGAGCTGCTTGTGTGACAGCTGTAACACGTGTACTGGCGGTCCAGGAGGGGAAAAACCATGATGGCAAAATATATAATCATAAATGATTATTCGAAAAGCAAAACAAAAAACATACTTTAGATCTATGACTCATAGCCTATACTGATATTCCAGTCAGCAGGGGGCAGGCATGAGCTTCGAGTGAACGGGAAGATCATATACAGTCTTAATGTGCTGTGTGTGTGTGTGAGAGTGAGAGAGAGAGAATGCGCACATTTCTAAGCATAAGATTTTGAGTACACACCATTTCCCGTGTACTTCTTTATATAATCTTTATATAAACCACTCATGGTTCTTTGTGCACGGCTGTATACTGTCTGGTCTGTGGTGATAGGTCTAGTACAATGTGTACACTGTGTGTGTGTGTGTGTGTGTGTGCACCTTCTCATGGTAAGCTGTAATAAGCCACAGCTCGATGTCCATGCCGTTTCCTCTCTTCTCAGCTCCAATGAAGTTGAGGATGTTCTCGTGTTTCATTCCACTCAAGCTGAACATCTCGTACTCATTCTGCCAGGACTGCTTATTCTGTCACATAGAACACACACACATCTTTGTAGCAAATTACAGAAGTTCTACGACTTACTAACAAACACACACACACAGTATTACCTGGATGGGGAAGATCTTCACAGCCACATGTTCATTGAGCAGCTGTGCCTTCCACACGCAGCCGAAGCGCCCCCTGGCCTTGATCTCCAGCAACTGCAGTGGCTTCTGGCCCAGGAGCGGAGAGGGCGGAGTCAACCCAGGATCCTACAGAAAGACCATCAACCAATCAGAATTTATCACCTGCATTTACAAAACCTATATCTCTGCCAAAATGAACACACAGATTTTAATCAACAACCTGCTTTTCCCATCAAACTCTTCCTCACCCTCATCATCCTGTACATGCAGATCAGAGCGTTTTCCATCCATTCGCCCACTCCGCTTTCACTTTCACATTCAAGACCTGGTGTCTTGCCGAGGCTCTGACTTCAAGTATGACTGATAATCAACCAGTGCAACCTGATATGAAGCTTTGACCTTTAGCTATAAACAGGGCTTCAGTGATACGATGCTCAATTTCTCAAGTTATAAAAACACTCCGCTGATATTTTAAGGATATTATTATTCATTATTTATTCACTCCACTAAATAATTAATGAATACAATATATGTCGCACTTAAACAATCAACTGTGGGGTTTTTCCAATAACAGAACATGCTGAGGGTTTTACCTTCTGGAGTACGTTTTAATTATACAAAATTAACACAGATAACATTAGGACCACCTGCCTAATAATGAGTTGGTCCCCCTTTTGCTGCTAAAACAGCCCTGACCCGTCCTGCACTGTGTATTCTGATACCTTTCCATCAGAACCAGCATTAACTTCTTCAGCAATTTGAGCAACAGTAGCTCGTCTGTTGGATCAGATCACACGGGCCAGCCTTCGCTCCCCACGTGCATCAGTGAGCCTTGGCCGCCCATGACCCTGTCGCCGGTTCACCACAGTTCCTTCCTTGGACCACTTTTGATAGATACTGACCACTGTACCATCAGTCTTATTCACGTCACCTCTCAGTGCTCATAATGTTATGCCTGATCGGTGTACACATTATAGTTCCATTTAATTTAATGGCCCAGCTACAAAATAAGACACTTCCTGTTATCACTCTTGTTATAGGAGATTTTTTTCTTTCTTCAAGTTAGAGAGAAACTGCAGATTTTCACCATCCTCTGTCTTTCCAGTGGCGGAAAACATCCTGTTACAAAATGCTGACACCGGAGAGACACCAAATCAGTGCTGCATTTTTCTTGGTTAAAATAATACAGTCCATTTATGAGAAATGTCCGCCATAAAAAAATCCCTTTGTAAACTGTTACTATAGAAACGACAAAGAACTAGAACAAGTGTGTTATATAAGCTAGAGATATGACTTGTAGCTGGAAATACTACTCTGTGGTACCAATGTGAATTCTCAAATAAGACCAAGTGGCTCAACTGCACAAGGTTTCAAGGTTGGTCATGACAAGATGACCACATTAATGAGACGTATAGAAGAGCAGAGCTGTACTTTTATGTTCACTCAGACACACACACACAAACTAAATACATTCTGTCACTGTTCAACTCCCTACAGTACATTTAGTGGTTGTTCAAAACAGCAACGGAAACAGAAAAAAATTAAAGAGCAGTTATAGCACTGCATAGATGTTCATTTTTCTACAGAACATCTGAGGAGACGTTATTGGTGCTTTTCCACCGAAGTCTGATTGTGTAAATCCTTATTATAGGTTTACCGAGGTTATCTAGTGCAGATTTCTTTTTGCCGCTGAACCCCGGTGAAGCTTACCTCTTATAGATCACTGCACAATTATTGTCTATCTGTATACTTTCCTTCGCCCTGTCTGTTCAGGTTAACAGCAGTGCTCTGACAGAGCGCTGAGAGAGAGAGAGAGAGAGAGAGAAAGCGAAAGAAAGGGCGTGCAGACGAGAGGGAGAATGAGGAGAGAGTTTTGCTGTGACATTGACCAGGGTCGTGTGGTCTGTAAACACACACACACACACACAGCTAGATGCTTACGTTTTGACTTTTCTCTTTGCCTCTCAATAATTAAAGAGGCACCGAAAGCTGACAGTGGAGGTGAAAACGGTTCGATCTTCCTTCCAAAGCAAAGCACATGTCTCAGTTAATAAAAGAAAATTCATTTACGAAGCACCCAAGGCCTTTAATTCTCAGAATTCAAACGGTACGGCAAAGAGAATCATAAAGATTGGGCAAGACAGCGATCATAACAGAAGCATAAAACTTTTTATAACACCGTAGACAAAAAGAAGCACTGGTGGATAAATCAGTAACCCTGTCGTTCGGATAAGCCGATCATGTCCAGGCTGTTATTTATTTATTTATTTATATTATTTATTTTTTATAACTTGGAGAGGTAGAGAAAAAGAGATGACAAAGTCGATACAAAGCAAACTTGCCTTAAACTTGAACATGGCAGCTTAGCATTTGTGGTTGTGGCTTTATTTTGGGTAATGTGAACAGGGGGGAAAAAAAGGGAAAAGAAACACAAAGCTCCATCGAAAGTGACTTGTCTTCATTTCACGTGATCTCACACGCATGCACCGAGGTCACGTAGATCTCTGTGTGGATGGCGCTTTTGCTTGGAGTGAGTTATATGGATTTGAAAGGATGTGGTTGGTTGGCATCATGTAGTTTAGAGGAAGCATGTGCTAGCCTTCACCCTCAGTGTGTAGTAGCTGGGCAGAACTGGCACATGATCGCTGCAACACAACGTCCTACAAAGGCATTCATTTCCCATTCTGTATTAAAGCATTTTATCTCATTAATGAACTACTTCTGAGGTTTCTGAGCAATGTGGGCAGCTCCATGTGCTAGCCAATCAATTCATCATCATTTCTCCACACTTGAGAGGCAGATAATACTCTTAGCACACACAGAAATGTGAGGTTACACCCAATACATTGTCCTCAGGATTGCACAATTATCACCATTTCAGGGTCAAGCTACACTATATTGCCAAAAGTATTCGCTCACCCATCCAAATAATCAGAATCAGGTGTTCCAATCACTTCCATGGCCACAGGTGTATAAAATCAAGCACCTAGGCATGCAGACTGTTTTTACAAACATTTGTGAAAGAATGGGTCGCTCTCAGGAGCTCAGTGAATTCCAGCGTGGAACTGTGATAGGATGCCACCTGTGCAACAAATCCAGTCGTGAAATTTCCTCGCTCCTAAATATTCCACAGTCAACTGTCAGCTGTATTATAAGAACGTGGAAGTGTTTGGGAACGACAGCAACTCAGCCACGAAGTGGTAGGCCACGTAAACTGACGGAGCGGGGTCAGCGGATGCTGAGGCGCATAGTGCGAAGAGGTCGCCAACTTTCTGCAGAGTCAATCGCTACAGACCTCCAAACTTCATGTGGCCTTCAGATTAGCTCAAGAACAGTGCGCAGAGAACTTCATGGAATGGGTTTCCATGGCCGAGCAGCTGCATCCAAGCCATACATCACCAAGTGCAATGCAAAGCGTCGGATGCAGTGGTGTAAAGCACGCCGCCACTGGACTCTAGAGCAGTGGAGACGCGTTCTCTGGAGTGACGAATCGCGCTTCTCCATCTGGTAATCTGATGGACGAGTCTGGGTTTGGCGGTTGCCAGGAGAACGGTACTTGTCTGACTGCATTGTGCCAAGTGTAAAGTTTGGTGGAGGGGGGATTATGGTGTGGGGTTGTTTTTCAGGAGCTGGGCTTGGCCCCTTAGTTCCAGTGAAAGGAACTCTGAATGCTTCAGCATACCAAGACATTTTGGACAATTCCATGCTCCCAACTTTGTGGGAACAGTTTGGAGCTGGCCCCTTCCTCTTCCAACATGACTGTGCACCAGTGCACAAAGCAAGGTTCATAAAGACATGGATGACAGAGTCTGGTGTGGATGAACTTGACTGGCCTGCACAGAATCCTGACCTCAACCCGATAGAACACCTTTGGGATGAATTAGAGCGGAGACTGAGAGCCAGGCCTTCTCGTCCAACATCAGTGTGTGACCTCACAAATGCGCTTCTGGAAGAATGGTCAAAAATTCCCATAAACACACTCCTAAACCTTGTGGACAGCCTTCCCAGAAGAGTTGAAGCTGTTATAGCTGCAAAGGGTGGACCAACGTCATATTGAACCCTATGGATTAGGAATGGGATGTCACTTAAGTTCATATGCGAGTCAAGGCAGGTGAGCGAATACTTTTGGCAATATAGTGTACGTCTGAGGGGGAAAGGCAGCATCAAATATCAGAACTCATCCGTCCATGCAGGTTCAACTGAAAATTACACACATGAAAATGCTCTGGTACTTAAATTAGGATTATGTACAGAAACATCCAGCATGTACCATCCATCCACACATGCAAACTGAGAAGAGGAAAGTAAAACTTGAATGGGTCTGAACAGGGATAAATGAGAGGGAGATTTAATGATGCAACAGGGGGAAAAAAAGAGAGAGGGAGAGAGAGACAGTGAATTCATGAGTTAATTAAACTCATCTTACCTCTATCATTATATGAAAGGCGTGCTAGCAAAAGAGAAGAAAAAGCAAAAGAAGGGAATTACTGCCTCCGGTGAAGATTAGAAAAGATGAGAAGTGTATGAAGGAGTGAAAGAGAGGACGATGTTTTCGTCCTGTTAATCTGAAATCTGAAGAAGACAAACCTACATGACAAATGAAACCTACATGAAAATCAGAAAGGAAGGAAATGAAGGGAAACGGTGGAGAAAGAGAGATATTTCGTGGGTTAAAGCTGATTTATATTACTGCATCTGGGAATGTGTGGGAGACAAATCACATGCACGCACAAACGTAAAGTGTGTGCGCACAAGGTTGGCAGTGTCGCATGCACCAAAACAGGAATAAACACGAAATTACAGCTCGGAGAAAAATCCTGAAGTCAGCCTACGTTTCAGAAGCATGATGATTACAAAGCAGAAGCAATATGTTTTCGATCGGCTTCGGAAGAAACACTGGGGGGGGGGAAGGAACAAGTCGAATATTACGATGATTAAAGACTACTTCGTGTGAAGATTCATCTCAATAAAGCAGGCCAGAAGAACGGGAGTATCTACATCAGGGCAGCCTGTGATCCAGAAGCTGACCAAGTAAAACATTTCAGCATATTGAAACAAACGGAATATACTGTAGTAGAGCTGATCAATGAATGGAAGAAAGAAAACCTATCTGTAGTTTGATGAGATTTCTTTACATGGCTCGGTACAGCTTCTGTAGCAGATTAGCTCAAGGTAGCTCATGGGACCAGAGACTAGCTATGGTTTAAAGGCGAGAATTTTCTTTTCACTGACTCTTTCTGCTCTGATCTGATGACTAACATTCTGCTGTTTCGGCAGTGATTATATACATATATATACACAGACATTCAAAAGAGTCACTGTGCTCCCCTTTGTAATGGGTTGGTAAACATTGTTGAAACTAATTGTCAATCATGTGCTTAATATTTTCATTTCATTGCACTTTAACCACAAAACATAAATAAAAAAAAATAAAAAAATAAAATAAAATAAATAAATAAATAAGCAAATACCCAATTAAAATCAGGAGATACCTCGCATTCTTAAGTACCATCTGTTAGTAGTAAGTGAGGCACACACACACACTGTACACAAGAGAAATCAACACAGTAAAAGAGAGAGAGCGTAAGAAATTAAAGAATGTGAGATAGAGAGAGTAAAAACAGACAGAGAGAAAGAGATCCTGATTCCACACAAATTATTTCACACCGTGAAAATTATACTAGAAGCCCAATTGCTGAACAGGTGTGTAAAGATTTAACGATTGCTGCTGGTGCCAATACTTATGCCAACTGCACCTTTTGCTACAGGTGTCTCAGGGTCAGTAAAGTTCAACACCACATGAGGAACTCTGTTAATTATCTTCCCATTAGCCTGTTGTAATAAAACACAGCAGCGTAATGAAAAGCGTGTGTGTGTGAGGGAGAGAGATATATATGTATATGCACACAGAAGTGTACCTGCGTGGGGACGAGCACAGGCGGATATGCCAGCTTGTGGTGGTGGTACATCCAGAAGGAGAAGAGCAGGATGGCAGCAATGCCCATGATTGGCACCAGAGAGTAGAGCAGTGTGTTGAACAGCTCCGGCTTCGGGGGCAGTGGGTTTGACGTGGCTGCAACACAAAGAGAGAAAGACAATGATGTTCGTCCTCATGCCCCATCAGGACATATGAAAGCCTTTTTCATTTACCTTTTACTCGAACTAACCCTGTTTCCTAAGAGCTGCACTCACTACATGGAAAACATCATCATGATTTAATCTTTACCCTGTAATTTAGGAACTCTCATGAAAGCAAAAATTCCTACTGTGTGTACTTGTTATCGTACAAACATAAAAACCCTCAAAATTGTTTACATTTATGCAAACGAGAAGCAAAGCAACGCTGAGTGCGGTCAAGTGGATGGTTTTGCATACATCCTGTAACTAGCTATGCAGACTCTGCTACCATGGCAACAAGACAAGTGAGCAACGTACGTGGAAATTCGAGCCGTCGTCTAGCAGCGACGCATTTTGTATTGAACATTGTATTGAACTTCTACTTCGGATCTGTCATCGCTATGAAGACGAGCGCCGCTGGAAATTGGTGAGCGAGTGAGGGTGAATTCATGCCGGAAATCTTTTTGTGAACTGCGTTAAAATCAATGGCTCTTTTATAGCTCCATGTTGCCAGATATCTCGGCAAATCCTCACTTCACACTTTCAAAATAAAGAAATAAAAAAATCTCCCACATGCCAGATGTGGCACAGAGCAACCACGGCGTGTTCGGTTAGCTAACGCTGCACCAGCTGTGGGCCATATCTCTGCCTGTTAAATAAGAAGACTTAAACACTCTCTTTAATGTAATTGCCCTCCTGGGGTTGAGCCATGAGAATACAAGTGCTGATCTAGGAGCTGTTCCATCCATTCAGCTCCTAATGAACCGAATTACATTACAAATGGAGGCAGATCTTGCATCAGCACTTCCTCTGAAGTTTACATGTCTTGAATTCAACAATGTTGTGATGTTTTAGGAAAATGATCAACAACTAGGTGATGCGATGGGGCTCAGTGTAAAGCAGAGTTACTGTTACACCGTGAACATCGGACTACTACACGTGAGTTCGATGTGTACAAGAACAAGAGCATTAATCTAAACATATGATCTGAATTACAGGTGGCGTTAGTGTCAGAGCTGCTTTTGCAGTAGAAAATAACTTTTACCTCTGATGTCTGACTTCAAATCCTCACTCCGCTTGTACCGACAGAATACAAAATATGAAGCACTCCCCCTTTTAGCGACTGTCTGTTATCTCCACTTGAACGCCTCTGTGTTTACGATGCAGTCAACAACGCTCAGTGTTTTTTTTTTCTGCAAACTATTTCAGGATTGTTGGTCTGCTCGAACGCTTTGATCGGCTGTACCTGCTGAGCGTAAGTGTAGAGAGGGCGAATTCACTGGAGCTCAGAAGTTTGCTTGGTCTTACGTCAACGTGAGGAAACAGACAAAACATTTCATTCAAGTGAGGTTTTTATAGATGTTCATCCATTATTCCAAATGACTCTAAGGACTTTTTCAATTCTCCTGCTTGTTTTTCTTTCTCTCTATGGCCATCGTGCCTTTGTTCGTCTCCCTTTCTGTCATTTCTGAAACTCTTCTTTTCACTGCTGCTAATGGTTTCTGTTCAATGTCATTTTCCCGCTCTGTGAAAAGGTGTAGGTTTTGTGAGCCCTTTAATATTAAGACTTCAGATTACTCTTTACACAGACAACGAAAAGTTTTCATTTGTTTTCAACAATCGGAAACGGTCGTCACGAAAAACGTCACAGACACTGACAATGAGGTTTATTTTGAGCATTTCTCAACACAAATGGTTTATGGAATGAATAAATACTTTATAAAAGGAATTTTGAATGCTGAATAGGAGCTTCCATAAATCTCTTTCTAATCGAGTACGGTTTGTTGTTCAGAACGAAAAGCGGAAAGCAATCGAAGCACGTATTGGTCATCTGGAGCGTACACGTTGTTTGCCACAGCATCTTTGTGTAGACGCTGAAGGATTCGTAGAAATACGGACGCAAATTTAGAGGTAAATGTTCGCAACAAAAGGATGTGAGCTGCCCTGGTTGTTATGATTACGCTGTGCGTTAGGGAGAAGCTTACACACTCACTTTAATGTAATTGCCCTGCTGGGGTTGAGCCCTCTGAGTACAGCAATTGATTACATAATGTCTCCGCTCTCAAATCGGCAGAAACGCAAGGCCGCTGCTACATTTACACGCTGCCGCTTAAAACGGTTTACAATCTCCGATAAAATCTGCTCGGCTTTTGTTCATCCTCGCGAGGCTCATGATTTTCTGCGTAGTTATTGTATTGTGCTGTGCTTATTGTTTCACGCAGTCCCTCCTTTTAGAGATATTCATTTTTGTTTCTTAATTTCAAGCAGATTTATCTGCTTAGCTTAATCTGGAAAATATAAATCTTACCATAACAGCCCAGTATCTAAACATATTTTAAAAGGGCAACTGGAACGCTACTGTACATTACCGGATATAATGAAGTGGTGATGGTGAGAAAGCTCTGACTGAGTGTGCGGTCCTGCCACCGGTGCTAGATGAGCGATGAGGACGGTTTGGGTGTTCTATGGCTTGTGCATGTTTAATCTGAACATGTTACTATGTGCCTTAAAAATGTCAGACAGCCTCCAAATTTTCCATCCGTACCGTTAAATTCCATAAATGACAGAAAATTCCTGGTTAATGCAACCCCTAGAGGGATGTCTTTCATGATGATGTTAAAAAGAAAAGAAAAAACAAAACAAAAACCCATAAGTGTTTTTCTAAATCCCTGAGTAATTATGAGGGCCTCCGTTTTATTACTAACCAAGAAGACCGCGGTCCCGCCTCCTTTTTTCAGATTATTTCTATTATAGTGTGCATGTGTGTGTGTGTGTGTGTGTGTGTGTGTGAGAGAGAGAGACTCACTCTGTATAGCTGGGGTATCGGGGCTGTAGTAAATCTTCTCGTTGCACATATTGCCCTCACAGCAGCAGAAAAACACTTCAGGGCTGTCTTTCCTCTCCACACACTCGCTACTGCAGAGACAGACAGACAGACAACAAAGAAAGAGTTTGTTTTGTAGTGTTTACATCTCTTGGCAGTTTGCCCATTACTGGCATCTCAAGTGTCAAGACAAGAAAAAGACAGAGAACTGTTCCTACATGCAAAGTAAAACAAACACGCACACACACACTATCTCAAGCAGTTTGGATCTTTCAGCACATGATCCTCCACATGAATCCCTCTTTCTCTCTCAGGCCACAAATTGCTTCGCAAACACTTCGCAGTAAGCGATCGGTGACAGGCGCTCAGCCGTCTGAGACGAGGAGATATAATGCTGTGCACAATAAGAAAATCCCACAACCAAACACTGAGCACTTGTTCCACTTGCTGTATAAAACGTGTGCATCGGTGCGTATTTCCTGACAGGATAAACCTGACGCTGCGAGGTTTACAGGAGGATTCAAGCTCTTGGAGTGCATGCTACGCTCTTTATCCTGCTGCAGACACAAATGACATCAGCGATAGAGAGACAGTTCAGGCCACAAAAATTCTATTTCACATTTATTATTTATTTAATCCACAGCAATATTTTCTGGTCCTCAAATCGTGGCTAGGTTATGAAGACATTACTTCAGAATATATTTTTATTTATTATTTAAATCAGGTCCAAAATATCAAAATAAAACGATCACAATATCTCAGAAAAGTATTTTGTCTCAATATTAAATCATATCTCCCATGCTATGTTTTCTGTCATTTAAATAATTATTAATTAAAATATTAAAGTATCTAATAATAAACGCAATATAAATTTGTTTTTTGGGAGTATACTTTTGTACTACTTTTTTATTTTATATTATGATTTTATAATTTATTATAATTTAGTATTATTATATTTTTAAGTTTAATTTTATTTGATTATTACGCATTATTTCTTCGCACGTGCTTTTTGTTCAGATTTATTTATTTTTAATACATTTTTATTTTTCATTTATTATTCTTAATTATTGATGTATATTTTTAAATGGTTTCCTATTCAGCATATACTGTATGTGCATGATATAATACTTACTGTAGAAAGTCTGGGGCATCTAAAGGAAACTCAAAACGACTTTCATGTAATAATCACACATTAAATGTTTATATTTATATAGAAAAGCGATGTTATTTTTACGTCATTTAAACATTGTACTGTATTTTTTTTTGTAGTATTCAGACCAGGTGGAACCAGTGAGGGTGTGTGTACCTGTCGTAGCAGTTGACATCGTCGAGCCAGCAGCCCTGTTTGACGAGCTCGATGGTTCCTGAGCTGTTCTTCCACGTGGAGAAGCAGTGTCTGCGCTTGTCTTTCTCTCCGGTACAAGGCTCGATTCCACTGCGGTTCGTCCGGTCCTTCTCCCAGTTGGAGTTGTAGAACATGCACTCTCGCGTTTCCGATCGGCCCAGGATTGCCCCTGAACGACACGAGACACGGAAAAGGAAAGAAAGGTTAAGCATCGAGGAATAAAACCTTCAAGTCAAGTAGCTTTGTCATTTTAACCACGCAGTACACGGTGAAATGAGACAACGTTTCTCCAGGACCATGGTGCTACAGAAAACAACACAACAACACAGAGCTAAGGACTGAAAGTAAGTTGTCCTAGCTCCGTAAAGCGCAACGTGTGCAACCAGACAATACAAAAGAAAACAGTACAGGATGCATACACAAAATACACAACAGCACCGACCAGTATACAAGTGATTTACTACAGTATACCAGTAAGGGATTACTCTTTTGATTATAACAGCTCATTGATACCGATACTGGTCATTAATATCGGTATCAACGAGCTGTTAAGAGTAATCCGTTACTGGTAGCTGTGGCATGAACAGATTGAGATCACAGCCACAACTACTGAAGGAATCTGTAAAGGGATAAAAATGGTTGCGGTCACATAAGTCACAACCTGTCGCTGATTATTTTCCTATAACAGCACAACCCTGAGTGTTTTATTCACTATTTTTATAAGGCAATAATCAGTGAACAGTTTCAGCCGACGTTCTACCAAGCAGCTGAATATTACTTTTACTTCATTCATGAGAATGGGTTAATTATCCTC
The DNA here is from genome assembly GCF_019097595.1 of Hemibagrus wyckioides. Lineage (NCBI taxonomy): Eukaryota > Metazoa > Chordata > Actinopteri > Siluriformes > Bagridae > Hemibagrus > Hemibagrus wyckioides. The sequence continues at coordinate 28,415,363 of NC_080720.1, forward strand.
TTTTTCTTTTTAAACTATCACTGCGGTTTTGTCTTTTCCTAGATGCAACACTCTGCATTTGGTTTGTTTACATTTCTTGTCCTGTCTCCTATTCACACACACTCTCACGCAGGCGGATTAAACACAAAATCATTATTCACAAACAAGAACCTCAGCTCTGTCTCGCTCTCTTTCTTTCTCTATTTCTCTTAAACACACACACACGCACACACGCACACAAAGCCATTAAGCGCAGCAATCTGTTCAGTTCATTTGCCTGAATGAATAACAGGGAGGTCAAACGCAGGCTGAACAAACAGATCGAGAGGCAGCAACGGAAATGCTTCAATATCATCATCATCAATCTACAGAGAGAATACGATAAGTCCAGCTCTGCATAAACATGCCTAGGGACACACCTGAGCAACACACACACACACACTTACTCACACACTCGTTCACACAGCGGCATCTTCCTGGCAAAGCAAAATATATATATATATATATTTAGTGTCAGAAAAGTGTGAGCGAACGGCAGCTCTTTGTTTTTCATACCTAGGTGCTGCATGGTGTGTTCTAAGATTAAGAAAGCTCTTTCAACATTCATTCTTTTGCTTCCTGTTTCACAAAACAAATGTCGAAAACTGCTTTTCCCAATCTTCACTTTTAATGTAATTCCCCAGAAAAGATTTAACACGTCTGTAGCAGTCAGAAAGGCGACAATTCATAACTCAATCTGTGACCTGCCGTCTCATATGGTTTTATTTCCTGAGAACAAATGACGGCCACAGACTCGACCCGGGAACATGACCCCTGACGTAAACGCCACCACAAACACCACGACCGCAAGCATGAACACGACGCTTCTCGCCTTTAAATCCGAGCGACAAACCCTGAAATAATCCGCTGGAATGAAGAGAACTCCATGCTCCTGCACACCGTCACACACGGCTAGAGCGCGCGGTAGCGGTTAGCCACAGGCAGTTAGCGAGAGAAGCTCGTGTTCACCTGGACTCAGCTCCGTCTTTCAGAGCGCGAAGCATGGCATGCCGAGGGAAAACACGCGGACGCACGGCTCGCGATGTGAGGAAATGAGCGCTGAATAACAAGCCACAGAATATGTGGGCGATGGGACAGATCACGCCCTGACCTGCTATAAATTCATAGTTATGTAAGTGATAACTAACTTGTCTCACAGTTGCATTAAATGGAACTGACAACCGATCAAACTTTCCCGTTTGCACGGCAAATGCCGAGTGTTTGTAGCAAAACACTTCAGGACCTGTTATTGTGGAGGCAGAACTCTGTCACAGACTATTTTCCCAGAACTCCTGAGTCTTCTTCCTCATGGAATTCCTCAAAGCAACATTATATTTCAGTTGTTATTTGTTTCACAACTTTCTGTGTAAAGCTGAACGCTTACTAGCTTCAGGTTATTCTAAGGGCAAGAAGCTTTTATCACCACATATACATTACAGCACAGTGGAATCCTTTTCTTTGCATATCCCAGGTGAGGAAGTTGAGCACAGGTGCAGCGATGATACAGCGCCCCTGGAGCAGAGAGGGTTAAGGGCCTTAATTGCACAGCAGTGGAGCTTGGTGGTGCTCGGATCCTATGATCAACAACCTAGGTGGTGGCGGCGGCTGAAGTGGTTAAGGCTCTGGGTCATTGCCCGGAAGATCATGGTTCGAGCCCCAGCACCACCAAACTGCCACCGTTGCTCCAGGGGTGCCACATCATGGCTGATCCTGCACTCTGACCCTAACCCTGAAGGATGGGATAAGCAAAGAAAGAATTTCACTGTGGAGTAATGTATGTGTTACAAAGACAACTTAACCACCACTGTTCCTATTCTGGTTATTATCGTATCATATTACAAGACCTGCCAACTTTTACATATTTAGTCTGAGGATGCTAGTACGATCACTCGAAAATACACACATAAAAGGAAAAAATAAAATTATGCTCCTCTGACATGTTATCATTAACAGAACATGTTTTTCCACCTGAAACTCTTTCACACACAAAACACTGCATACGATCAATTTTATAAAATATAAATGTTATAAAATATCAAGCCCAATAAAAAAAGGCAGTCTTTCTCTTTTCATGAAAACATTTCCAAGTCCAAAAACAGATTTTTTTCCCCTGAAATTCAATTCCCATTCTTTTTGCTACAGAATCTGATATCTGATGTTTTCTCTGATATCTAGTCTACCGTTACTACTGGGTTTGTCTACGAACGCAAACACAACAACCTCCAGAAAACCAGCGAAATTAAAAGAACATTCGGAGCCGAGCTTGGGTTTAATAATTAAAAGCACTCGCTCTCATTAGACAGGGCCATTTAGAGATGCTCAGGAACATTGTGCTCCACTAACACCACCAGAAAGCACGCAATAAACTTTTCTATATGTAGCTAAACTGGGTATTAGCCAGCAGACGACCTGCAGCGGAGTGCTCTGCCGGTGAGGCTGGAGGGTCGATTAAGGAGGACTCCACTCAGTCTGATGGCAGATCTTTTGTGTACTGCGACTGCTCGTGTTCTCCATCGCAAATGTCCCGGCACGGCCATCAGCACCGATCAACCCAAAGGTAAATGTCAAGGAGGTTTCTCTATTCGAAAGCAGTGAGTATTTATGAATTCAATCGATGCTTATATGGTCGGTCTATCTATCTATCTATCTATCTATCTATCAAAAAGGAGGCATGGTCTTCCAGTTGCTTTCATACCTACATGATTATAATTTGGGTAAAAAAAGTCACACAGGCCTTGCTGCTCTCACGCAAACACAAAGCGTGTAGCCATAATGGAGTTCGCCCGTGCCGATTAAGAACGCATTCATTACTGCGCAGATTATCTCTAATTCATGAACGGGTCATTATCGGAAATTATAGCGGGAATGTTCCGGAATGTCTGGCAGCGTGTTGAGGACAAACTTCGCACAGTTCGCAGCTAATAGCGCCGCAAAGCTCCATTAAAACAACAACAAAAAAGGCACTCTGGCTTTTGTTTGCAAAACTGTTTACACTTTTAAACCACAGTGCTACTGTGTAAGTATTGAAGGTGTGGTTCTCTATAACAGTTTATATTCATGCACTCAATCATGTTATTTCTGAAGTAACAGCTTCGCTTAAACAGATTACATACGGTTGATTTCTGGTTCGCTTTCATTGAAGAGATGGAGAGAGAGTTTATTTAATGTTTCTGTTTTTGGAAGGAGCCTCCGGTGTCAGCCGTAAACCTGCCACTAAATTTCTCCTTCGCAAGAACAAGACAAACATAAGATGTCGCCTTGTGCTGAGGAAAGAAAAAAAAAAGAAAACGAAAAAGAAAGAGTAAACCTTGTGACAGCCATATTCTGTTTAGTAATGCACGCGTATGTGACTTTCCCCCAGATATTAAAGACTTCCTGTATCACGAAAGGAGAAATGGATGCTTCTTGTGATTGTTTTATTGTAATTTGCTCCAAACTGAAATAAGAGCCAGCGTCTCTTCTGTGCTCCACTGCCTCTTCACCCACTTGGATGGCCTGCTGTGTATGGAGCTCGATCTTATAAACATGATGACGCAAAAATACAAGTTGGTGGAAAATACAACACTCTAGAGACTTCCTCCTTGGGTGGTCATTTTATTGCTGTTGAAATTTGAGAGTTTGGACTGAACAAATCCAATTCAAACAAGAGAGAGAGAGAGAGAGAGAAGAAAGAAAACAGTGATGTGTAACTATAAATGGTTAAAAAGTACGGCGGATCGTTCTTCAATAAACTTTCTATATCCTGTTGACAAATTGGTGTGGATTAAGAGGAATAAAACACTTTGTGCTTCGAGTCAGGCCTCCACACTGACGGTTATTTTCCAAAAACATCGCAATCAGGCGTTTTTTTATTTTCTAAATAGTGTCATTAGCTTATAGTCTGAGTAAATCTACTGTCTTTGTTCAGATACAATTTCACTCTATATAAAGCAAAAGAAAAAAAAAGTGTCCACATGTTTTGGTTTGCCTGTGAGCAGGCTGTGGCTCGTCCCTACGCCCGGTTGTCGTCTCCTTCATCTGGCTTTTAACACAGGAAACAGGATTAAGTGAAAGGGAAATGCTTTGACAAACTGCCAGGGTGTTTCATTCACTCCGAGGACACGCCGGGCCTGAAGACGTGGACTCCGACATGCTGATTGATGAGGAACGTTTTCAGCCACACCTGTGTGTCCGAGACTTGTCGTATTCTTGAAGCGAGGTAAGAAGCGGGGACAAAATTGACAGTATTTTTTTCCCCTCCAGAGTGTGCACTCTGTAGTTGAGGAAGCGACAGGTATGGCTGCTGTCAAAGCCTGGTGTTAAATATTTTAGATCTCTTTGTTCAAAGGACAGTGTTGCATTTCCCTGAAGGAGAGTGAGTGTTGTGTGAAAGGCTGTCAAGCAGCAAAAAGAACATGTTACAGACAGAGAAATAATTCTCCTTAACGCCTTACTGTTTGTGAAATGATAAAGCTTTCTGTGATTCTTTGAATTTAAGATGGTTACTGAACTGCTCAGGTCAGTTGCAGGTCCTGGTAAAATGCTCTTGTAGCTGAATGAACACACAGCCATGCTCCAAAATCTAGTGGAAAGCCTTTAGAGAAGAGTAGAGCGTGTTATAACCATAAAGATGGGACTACATCTGGAATGGGATGTTCAACAAGCACATATAGGCATGACGGTCAGGGGTGCACAAACTTTTGTTCGTGCACTTCAGTATATCTTTAAATGGAGCAAATGTGGTGGAAACAGGCTGAGGCGAGTGTGTCTAGTAGAAGACACAAAATATCAAAATGTGTAGAGAAAGAGAACAAAAAGATGCAATTTCACACAGGAGAAAAAGTGGTGTCTTCCAATAAAACTAAATCAGATCTTGGAAGCATGTGTATTGTTATATCCCTAAATTATACACTAGGATCAGAGCGGTGACATTGAAACTGCCAACAGAGGAATTACACCTGCGTTCAGCTCCAATTATGCCGTCCTGGCATCGAGAGTGCGAGAGAGTCGAGACCTGGCTCTCATTAAACTGAAGTAGAGCAGCTGGAACAAAACAGTGTTTCAGTGACAGCTTGGCATCATTTAGGGCCTTCTGTCAATCAAAAAGCCAAAATAAGCCAATTAGACTCAGCCATTACACCACACACAATCCAGAAAAAAAGGGATGCCACATGAGTGTCCGAAAATCACTTGAATAAAACAGCGAACACCAGTCTCCACCTCGACCAACTCCAGTCAACGCCATCACTGTGTGAACTGCTGATAATGCATGTTCGAAGTCTTTCTTTCTCTTACTGTGTGTGTGTTTTCTCAGACAGAACCAGAGACAGAAATGGAGACAGAGATAGGAAAAAAAAGGAGAAAGGCAGAAGAGCGAGAGAAGTGGGGGTTGTATTACGACGACTAGTGGAGAGGGGACGAGCGCTGGGAGCTGTTTAAGGTTTCTGCTGACAGACATCTTTGACCACGCTCAATAATTCAACAAGCTCAAAAGACCTCCATTCAGGCCCAGAAGTAACACTGTACATTTAAAATAAAATAAAAAGAAGCGTCCCAAAAGCAAGTGCTTTCGAGCGAGAGATGGGCCGAAAAATGAAAGTGAGGAGGAGAAAGAAGACGAGGAGAAAGCGGGTGAAAGCTAGTTCTGTATGCTGCAGGTTTTCGACAGCTGACTCTGATGTTTCGTCTTTAAGCTACGTCCTTCATCTCTCTTGAAAAATCGCGGCTGAAAGCTCGGCTGTACACACACACACACACACACACACACACATAATGCTCTATGCTGCTTTAACCATGCACTATGCTATATCCTCTCAGAAGCCTGAAGACTTAAAAGACCTGTGTACAAATAAGCTCATGAACAAGCAAAATCTGCCTCATGGCCTTGTTTACCTGGAAATGCAATATTATATGTTTAAGAAAAAAGAAAAACACACGACATGCTGTTATAAGAAAATAATCAACAAGAGGTTGGTGTGATGCGGCAAGACGAGAAGAGTTACTGTTACGCTCTCAAGTCGATTAGTAAGGGCTTTACTCACTTACAACTTTTTACATCATCCTCCTATTCATGTTTTATTCGTTTACAGCCACGTTTAATGTTTTAGCCTCAGATTCAGGCTCATGGTATTCTCTATCATCTGTTTAATGTTTCATTGTGTTCGGAGATGCTTTTCAGCTCACCATGGATGCAAAGAGTGTTTGTTTATGTGAGTCATCAATAATGGGGTGATTTATTTTTGTTTGTTCCCCCCACACACCATCCCGTGTAGTGATGTAGGTGAAAATCCAATGAGATAAACAGTTTCTGAAATATTTCCTTTGTCTATATATGACCATTTTAGCTCTTGACCTGCATCCATACCCGATACTATGCATTGTGTTGCTGCCACATGATTGGCTGATATGATAAAGCAGATGTACATCAATAATTTATTTATTACGAAAAAAAAAACAAAAACACTGATGCTGATGCCATGCTAATAACTGGATAATGACCATTTCACATCATAAATGGCAGGAGACCTGAAGCCACAGAACTTGGCCCTGACCCAGAAAGTCATGGGTTTGATGCTGATTGATAGCATCCTGCTGCTGTTATTGTGCCCTTAAGGGAAGCACTTAACCCAGGCAGCTCCAGAGAGACCGGCCTGTAAATGGCATATGGAAGCCACTCTGGATAAGAAGAGCGTTCTAAATGAACACGGCCTCTTCAAGAAAACAATGAAGGGAAGAAAAATATTTCCTACTTTATCTTAATCAAAATATTTTGTGTCCTAATCAGGAATGTTGCACTGAACACCGTGAGAAAGCCATGTATTACACACAACTCTTTGTGGCATTGCATTACTTAACGCGTCTCTGAAGGAAATGGATGATGTCCATGCGGCTCCTTATATGAATAAAAGGACATGAAGGAGAAAAGTAACAAAGAAATAAATAACTAATAGACCAAAAACAAAACGTGTAAGCATCTTCTTGCTGTTCCCTGAAGGAACTTGTCATATGCTCCTCTGAAATGGCAGCTGACAGAAATAGGAATAGCAATAGGAATAGGAGTGCCTCGATTCAGACACATCCTGAAACTGAATATTCTGCTCACTGTATCCAATAATGTATGCACAGATCAGGTCACAACACCGTGACCCGCCATGAGGAACCTGTCAAAAGGGAGGCTATGAAAAGAAGTAAGCAACAAATGGGATTTACATGTTAAATGCTTTATCAGATTCAGAAACTTCTACGAGAGAGAGAGAGAGAGAGAGAGAGAATGGGGGAGGTTGAAAGGCAGCACTCTTTCCACAGGGTCAGTAAAAAGCAGAACACGGCCGCAGAATCTGATCTCTTAATCCAGGCTGGAATGCAGCACAGCCAATCAGTCTCCACTTCAATTACACTGCAGAGCGGCAGCTGTCCCGCCACAAAACACCCCGACTGAAACCGTACTCCAAACACCAATGGTGCATGCCCGAAACCAAACCTAAACACCGATACTGTACAACCAACACCAAATACAAATATCTAAACCGATACAGTAAGAACGACACCAAATCCCCAAATCTGAACACAGAAACGGTACAATGACCCACACATGACCAAATCTATACAATGACACTGCAAACCAGCATCAAACACCTAAACACCAACACTGTGCTCCAGTCACCACATTACCCAAACACTATATACACACAATTACACACTGACACTGCAGACACCAAATACGCAAACCTCAACACTGATACTGTACTCCGAACACCACAAACCCAAACACTGATACTGTACTACAAACATCACATACCCGAACATTATATATACACAATTACACATTGATACTGTAGCCATCAACTACATAAACCTAAACACTGATACTGTACTCCAAACATCACAAACCCAAACAGTGATACTGCAACCAAAACACTACATATCCAAACCTAAACACTAATACTGTAAACAAAACACCACATACCCAAACCTAAACACTGACACTGTAAACAAAACACTATATACCCAAACCTAAACACTGATACTGTACTCCAAACACTACATACCCAAACCTAAAGACTAACACTGTAAACACATCACTGCATAACAAACTGGGCTAGATTAGAGAGTTTAAACTTCTGAAGTGGTATATAAAAGATGAGTGGCTTGTTCATGTGCAGTCTTCTTGTAAACATGACGAACACGACCACATCTAAACACATATACTTGGCTAAAATAGTGTCCCGAGGACCGGCGAAGCTAAATAACAAGCTTATACTTTGTGGTAGGTGCTAATGGTGTGCCATAAACCTAAACGCTGACCTTCTCCCTGCACCACATTCATTCGTGCCTTGAGATCTGCCCCTCTACTGTACCCTCAATAGCGCTCTGCGTTCCTGCTTGGTTGCCCTTCGAGCAACTCGAGCTGCACATAGCGTTCATTCCTCCGGTGTAGCGTAGCAGAACGCCGTGCCGCGCGCCTCTTTAACAAACCGGAGGAGGTTTTAAACGCGGCCTGGCATGGAGTCAACACAGTGAGAGGGGGAAGATTTAAGCACCTGGACGGTTAAGCAGGATCATTTAGTGGCCACTGTGTGAATCCTGGTACAAAGCTAGCTTGAAAAGCGCTCGTCCACTTCGTTGGACGAGAATCAGCAGAACTGAACCATGGTTTAAAAAAAAAAAAAAGTGCTGGACCGACCGGCTTAAGCCTAGAATGTGCAGAATGAACATGTTCCTTTGTGTGCAAGTTTAGCATGCAAACACATACACGCTGACAACAAAACCTGGCATTAGGAAAAGCCTTTCAGAATAAAATATTTAGCTGCACTAGCATGCGACTTTGCAGTTTGGAAAGAAAATCAGCCGCATCATTTTTCAGATAAAGCGATGCAGACTATATGATAGTTACGAACATTTCTCACAAAACTGTTGCTAATCGCAAGAATTTTAATTACTGATTATTCACTGGACATATTTGTGGGGCTGTGATGGACTGGTGACCTGTCCAGGGTGTACCCCTGCCTTTCGTCCAATGTGTGCTGGGATTGGCTCCAGCAGATCCCTGTGACCCTAATTAGGAATAAAGTGGGTATAGACAATGGATGGATGGATGGATATTTATGGTTTTTTTTTCTCTCTCTCTGTCCATCTCTTGGTCTTTTTATCTCTCTATCTCTCTGTCCATCTCTTGGTCTTTTTCTCTCTCTGTCCATCTCTTGGTCTTTATCTCTCTATCTCTCTGTCCATCTCTTGGTCTTTTTATCTCTCTCTCTTTAATGGTGTCTCTGTCTCACTCTCTCTGCATGCCTCTCTGTTGTGTGTATGTTCTTCTCTCTTTTTCTGCCTCTGTTTCTTTTTTCAACCTCACTCTGTCTGCATACGTGTCTCTGTTTTGCTTTTTGTCTGTCTCTCCCTCGCCCTCTCTCACCCCGCACACACACACCTCAGTCACAAGGACACATTTCACACGCAGATCAAACACCTTAAACGTTTAACCTGAGGCTCTGAGATGAGAAAATAACCTCATTTACTCAATCACACACTGCAGTCATCCATTTACTGCTCAGTCTCACACTCACTCTGTACTGTCATAACACCTTAAGCCATTAATCTCACCCTCTCCAGCAGTTACTGATGCCAACCTCTCTCTCTCTCTCACACACACACACACACACACACTATGTGAATCGTGATCTGACAGAGAATATAGACAATATAATGTACATGCAATGTGAAGAGAGAACATCCGCCTTGTGACTTTTTGTCAAGGTCACAAACACAACGCGCTACATCACGAACTTTATCAAGAACTTTCTTTTTATCTCTCTCTGTCTTTTTTTTATCTCTCTCTCTCTCCCCCTCTCTTGGTATTTTTCTCTCTCTTTCTCTGTCCATCTCTTGGTCTTTTTAGCTCTCTCTGTCTCCCTCTCTCTCTGTCCATCTCTTGGTCTTTTTAGCTCTCTCTGTCTCCCTCTCTCTCTGTCCATCTCTTGGTATTTTTATCTCTCTCTTTCTCTGTCCATCTCTTGGTCTTTTTATCTCTCTCTGTCTCTGTCTCCCTCTCTCTCTGTCCATCTCTTGGTATTTTTATCTCTCTCTTTCTCTGTCCATCTCTTGGTCTTTTTATCTCTCTCTGTCTCTGTCTCCCTCTTTCTCTGTCCATCTCTTGGTATTTTTATCTCTCTCTTTCTCTGTCCATCTCTTGGTCTTTTTATCTCTCTCTCTCTCTCCATCTCCCTCTCTCTCTGTCCACCTCTTGGACTCTCTCTCTCTGTCCATCTCTTGGTCTTTTGATCTCTCTCTCTCTGTGTCCATTTCTTGGTCTTTCTCTCTCTCCGTTCATCTCTTGGTCTCTCTCTTTGTCCATCTTTTGGTCTTTTTCTCTCTCTCTCTGTCCATCTCCTGGTCTTTTTATCTCTCTCTCCATTCATCTCTTGGTCTCTCTCTCTCTCTCATTTAATCTCTGGTAATTAACGTTAAGTAACCAGCTAGTGCACCATCCTTTATGATAGCTGTTAGCTACTTTTTAAGAAATAAACAGTGGCGTCATCCTGGAGAAAGAAAATGAAATGAACGTGTGTTGTGTTTTTACATCTTACAAAAGACAACCACGTGAAAACCTCAGCGGGATGGATGCGGCCGTTCCGGTTGCGTGAGCCGATACGGGTTGAGACAGCACATCTGTCTCTTGTGAATCGGTCTTTTGACTCCCGGCGTCATGGCGAGGTGAACTCGTAATCTCCGGATGATGAAGTGAAGCAGCTGCATTTGCTCGACAGGGCACTTTCGCTCTTTGCTCGGATTTAAAAGCGAGCGCTTTGATACGTTGGCGCTTTCCATCTACTAGGAATCGAATGACTCTGCCAGTGTTAATCGGTGTTATTGTCACAGGAACTATTTCACGCTCTCGCAGTGGGCCTGGGTGGAAGAGGCTTGAGCGCTCGCTCTGTAGAGCGCGGATACACCTGTTATGCAGTTATGTTCTAGGCAAATATGCAGTCATAACCGTCACCCATTAATCTTCCTGCCATGTTCAGTGGAATTGCACTTACTGCCTCCCTCCCTCCCTCACACACACACACACACACACACACACACACACACCTGTCAGAACCATAACCGCATTAATCACTCTGTGTCAGCGGTGTTATTTCCACTCTGGGAAATTCATTCTGGGTTAACAAAAAACAACAAAAAATCATCACAGCTGCAAAAGTTGTCTCTCTGTGCCTTACATCTAAATTCCTTCATCCTAAAGTTGGTCAACTGCACAGTTTGTGAACTCTACTCTGCTTGGTGTGGTGATGATGATGTCAAACAGTTCGAATGCTGTACTTGCGATCCAAAATGAGCATTTAAACACATTCTATTTGCCTGTTTGATAAAATAATGATTAGAGGGGCCTCGGGAAAGAAAAGTACAGTCAGGTTTGAAACTATAAAACTTTCACCATAGATCTGATAAAATACAGAATAAGGGAGAATTTATCAGTCATAAACTAAAGGTGAAAAAACAGGCCAAAGAAATGTTTGAAAAAAATGACAAATAAAACCTTGTGCATTCTCTCCCTGTGCTTTTAGCAGTAAAATCTAACACACTTTCCTAAGTTTTATTTACAGTATTTGTATTCACGGTATGGTCCGACATACAGGACACGGTCTATGACAACCACACGGACATGGTTATGGACAGTAACCGGCTCACACCAGAATGGGCTGATTTATTGAATGTCCAGTGTTTAAAGGTTAAGGTCAGGAAGAAGTGGAGTATCAGTCACCCGTAAGGATGAAAATCAAACACAAACACACACACACACACACAGGACAAACAGTGGGTTCAGTCACTCTAACCATCACGACTTGTTGCAGCAAAGCAGATCATAATGAAGGTCATTCAGGATCTGTGTGTGTGTGTGTGTGTGAGGTAGTCACTGATAGGAACATGCTCACTAAATAGTTAAAGGTGAGGCATATTTAAGTCCTGCTGCTTTTCCGAACTTGGTCTATCTATTAGCTTCAGTCAGATTCAGTCTGAGGGCTCTCTGTTTGCTTGGTGTTCAACACGACGTCGTGGACCTAAAACCAGAACACTAACGTTGTGAGAACGAATAATCCTGATCCTGTTATCCTGCAGCGATAATCTAACAGCCTCCACCTGAGGATCGGAGAACAAAACCTGTATGTGGATTCAATTCTGTCAAATCACTTACATTACAGCAGCTATAAACGGACCACCTCCATCCTCCCTTTTCTCGGGAAAAGAAACATAGCTTAAAGTTGCCAGAACCTCTAAAAAGATGCATTTAGGCTAGTTTGCTTCCCCAAAGACAGGGCCTATTACAGGTGAGATCAACATTCGAAGGATTTCCACCCCCATGCTCACAAAGCTCCGCCCCAAGGCCCATAAAGTGGCTAGAAAACCATGAGGAGGCATTTAAATACACACTTTAACTTTAAACTATTACCCCTTTACTGCACAGATACTGAAGAATTCTTCCACAAAATGAAGATTTTATACACAATGTATAATGTTGCACAAAATATCAAAGCAAGCACTTTACTATAAACCAGCTGGAAATATCATCATAACCTCTGCTATGGAAAATCCGTCACCGCCCTTCTCATCTATCACAATTATGAAGCGGTATAATGTGGCAGCTTGTCTAGGGTAGTGATGATGAACACTTGTTTAACAGAAAATGAGTCGCTCCTCCTCTTTCTCTCTTGCGCCATGGTAACTGTGTCCTTGTGTAATTATGGGATGTATAATAATTATCCTGATTGTACTGGTTAAGGACTGTGGTGGAGCACTGCGGTAATGCTGCACTGACTCGAGTGATTAGAGGAGGAGACGTCCTTTTAGGGTTGATTTTTTTTTTTTTACTGTGGGTTTCCTGTAGTAACTGGTGGATTCTCTCATGAACTGGTAAACTCCACAGCGGGAAGACGAAGACCTTTTTCTGAGAACTGATGAACTGAATCGGATTCCAAAAGACGATTGTGAACCTGTGAGCTCTTCTGCCTCATCCAGGCATAAAAACTCATCCAGGCGTAATTTTATGTTGTTGTTTTTTAACTCCTAAAACGACAGTATTCAGGTGGAATCAGTTCAGAGATGCTCAGGTCTTTCCTGTTTGGAATGTGGAGATCATCAAACCCATAACTTAAAACACAGCGACTTTACAGGAATATTAGGTGAAGTAGTCAAGGCAATTTCTAGCTCGGTTTCACAATCTTGTTGGATTTAGTGCAATTTCACCATGAAATCGAGGAGAGCTGAAGCCAAATACCGCTCGCTTATTCACTCCATATGCAAAAAGACACAAAAACCACTCCATCCTGTCACAATCGATTTGGTTCGGTCCGTCAAAATTGGAATGACTGGCTTGAATTTAAAACAACAACGAAAAAAAAAGGACACAAAGAAGCGCTGCTTGTCATGTTAGCAGGAAAGCACAGATCTCTCTGAACTGAAGACTTTTCTGAGCCACAACACAAAGCTTTCCCTTCGCACTAACACTGGAGACTCCTTACAAAAAAACCTTGAAGCAACTGCAAGTGTATCGACGGCAGATCAAATTCAGATGAATAGTTCAACATATAACTGCCGTCTCTGCTTTTTACAGAAAATGGATCGGGAGTGCAGTGGTATTAAAAAATAATGCAGTATGATGTTGCTGATATGATATGAAACTAGCACAGCAGTAACGGACGTGATAAAAACGGACGCGTCTCTCCACCATGAAGCATCTCGGAGCCTGTGATTATCCTGTTAATGCTTGCTCGTCCTCTGAGCAGCGCGGCCTCGCTCCCGGCTCCTGCTCTGTAATCACTGCCGAGTTTTTCCTCTAACGGCGTCCTCGAGTGTCTCCAAATGCGCTGTTCCGGACTCTCGAATATACACACGCCCACGCGCGTGAGCAAAGGCTGCCAACACACAAACACATGCAGAATGCACTCGCGCTGGCAGGCTGGGCTGCTTCCTTTCACACTAGCAACTTCACTCTTTTTCTCCCACACGCACACACAAATATCACACTTGTGAGATTCTGCGGATCTGCTCCGATCTTTCCGGGTGTGAAAAGTCTCCGGGTCGCGGTGCTGAGTCTGCGAGGACAATGACATTTCGCAGAAGTGTGGAGCATTAAAATCGACACGTTTATATATCGAACATGTCAAAACATCCCTCTCACCTCAGTATCAGTAAACCCCACCTTTTCTCCAAAATCATACTGACGACCTCTCAGGACTCAAGCCAGATGATTTGTCCGTGTTGCGTTCAATACGTCACTGCCGCTCTGATATCTAACAGCAACACTATCGTCTCCAAATCCCATCATACTGTCTCCATTATGAGGTTAAGTTTAAAAGATATTGCAGCTTGGCCATTATTTTTAAGGATGCTCATTTTTAGCATTGAGTATCGTTTAAAAAATATAGCCATAATGTAGTAAACCAGGTATTTAAAAAAATTTAAAAAAAAGAGCCAATTAGGAGAATTTAATATAGGCATATGCCTGTGCTGTGCCCTTCTGACCCGGACAGCATGGAGCCGGAATGGCTGGAGACAAGCGAGAGAGCAAGACAGCGAGAGAGAGAGAGAGAGAGCGCGAGGGAGACCGAGCCAGGGAGAGGGGGAGAGGGAGAGAGAGAGAGAGAGAGAGAGTGAGTTAGCACAGCATCTGTCTTATCCCTTCTCATAGCTGCCGAGTGACGCTCTCCTCCTTTGGGGCTCATGCACTTAGCAAAGGAATTCAAAATGTTGGGGCCGAGGGGGGGGGGTTACAGGAACCAGAACCAGCAGCCCCATGTGTACCACCTCAACCCTCAGTGACCTCATCACTAATCATCCCGATTCAGAAGACATTTTGTCCCTTAAAGCGTGTACTTGCAGGCTGCCTATCAAACAGGACGCAGCAGTAAGTGAAAGTGTGCGCCGCTCTGTTTGCCTGATGCGAGGTGGTATGACGCACCGGGGGAAATGAGGATGTTGGGAGTTTTCGGTGTTGAGAATATCAGCTGCTTTAAAAATATATAGTTAGTCAGGCTAACTGCAAGATACACTCATAAATGAATAATTTCTAGGCTGAGGGGGAAAAAAAAAACTTTGATTAAACACATCTGTCTGATCACAATAGTCTACGGTCTTCATTTCTCAGGAGGATCACTCTGATAAAAATATTTGTGACTGGATAAAACCTACAAATCCAGATGTTTGTGTTGCACATGAATCATGAATTGATGATCATGTTTGTACAAGTAAAACAACCACAAACATCTCAAAGGATTGGCTTTTGATTGAGCTTGACTGATCTTTTTTTAATGTTCACAAAAAGACACACAAATTAAATGGTTAGGAACGGTTTCAAACATTTTCTTATTCAATATACAAATTTTTTTAATAAGTAAAAACAGAAATCTCTCTCTAGACAAGGCTAAATTTTCCAGACTATAACGTGTCTTCGGAACAGATATGCTTATGTAAACAAGGATCATTTGCAATCCATCTATACAACGACGACAACCTGCCTTCATGGCTTTAACAGAAACCTCCCTGTGTGTGTGTGTTAGAGCTCTGGGATTTTTCTGAGCTCTGTTAACCTTGGCATATGGCTGAGGAAGCTCTGTGGGCTAACATTAAAAAGAGGATGAAGCTTGTCGCATTGCCAGGGCTGGCCACCAACACTGACCCGTTATTTAAGACGGTGTTGAGCAGCTCTGGAGTAACGGTCATCTGTGCCGAGAGCGATCACAATCGCAGAGGTAGAGCCAGGCTTCCTCAGAACGCTCAAATCGAGTTACTGTGTACTGATCAATCTGAAATCAAGCTGTATGTCTGTTTGCAGGTCTCTTGAATTTTTTTTTACATTCCCTGTCCTTCCCTATCCAACACACACACTCACATCCTGAAAACACACACATTCCCAAGTTCCACACGTGTCCTGTAAACCTCTCTCTTCTGTTCCTATCTAATCCCGTCCTCTCTCTATCAGAAGAGTGAAAGTGTAATTAACCTTGTTCTGGGCATCGGCCCAACTCCAGAGATACAGCGGCACGCATGTGTGTGTGTTTGTGTGTGTGTGTGTGTTCTCTCTCTCACACACACACACACACACCACAATCTGGGAAGGAAAAAAAAACACACTGCACACCCTGAGAGTAACAACACATTTGAGTATTATTAGCATATTTGAGTACAACCTGTTGATGCTCACCAGCTCTAACACCCAAGCTTCTTCATCTTTAAAAGTTACATAAACTTTACAAAACACGCATGTTAGCAGGTTTTCACGCTTGGCATAGCATTCAAAAGCAATGTGAGTCGATTTCTACCTCATTAATTCATCACTACTGGCCACTACTTCATCACTACTCATGGTGATGTCTCCGATAAAATATTTCTATCCGGCTGTGAAGTAACAGTTTCCAGGAATGCTTCAAATCCAGATGTTCTCTTCACGCATGAATCATGAATTTTTGGTAAACCTGGAACATTACAGGCGGCTGTCATTAAAGATAAATAATCAAACCTAGATCAAGGTTTCACTATTAGTCAAGATGTGCACAAGGTGAAGGAGGGATATTTGGATGCCAAATGCGTCTTGGCTGATTGAATACATTTGTGGTAAGTGGGGAAATTAGTCTACACCCCTATGCCTGTGACTACAGATCACGACTTCTAATCTGCCCTTGGCTTGTTATACACTAGATTGCCAAAAGTTTTGGGACACCCCTCCAAATCATTGAATTCATGTGTTGTTTTTCAGGTGTTGGGGTTGGCCCCTTAGTTCCAGTGAAATGAACTCTTAATGCTTCAGCATACCAAGACATTTTGGACAATTTCATGCTCTCAACTTTATGGGAACAGTTTGGGGATGGCCTCTTCCTGTTCCAACATGACTGCACACCAGTGCACAAAGCAAGATCCATAAAGACATGAGCGAGTTTGGTGTGGAGGAACTTGACTGGCCTGGCCTCCTGACCTCAACAAAAACATCTTTGGGATGAATTAGAGCTGAGACTGCGAGCCAGGTCTTCTCATCCAACATCAGTGCCTGACCACTCTAGAGTAGTGGTCAAAAATTCCCAAAAACACACTCCTAAACCTTGTGGAAAGCCTTCCCAGAAAAGCTGAAGCTGTTATACCTACAAAGGATGGGCCAACTCTATATTACATTCATGTGCATGTAAAGGCATGATGTCCCAAAACTTTTGCCAATATTGTGTAGGTCAAGACGAACAATTCTTTGTATTGATAAACATCAGCGTTGGTGGTGACCGAGCTCAAAACCGACCATAAGCAATCAAAGCACAGTACAAGAGGCTGGAGCCGTGTTCGTAATGACGTGCGGGACGCAGCAATGACATCAAACCTGGCAAATTTAGCTGTGTATGTGCAACCAATAGCTGTTTTAGCGACTACACGGTCATTCCTGCTACATATCATATGCATTAACACTCACTCACCAACACCAATAATGAAGGAGGAGCCACCTGCTCCGTATTAATAAATCATGGGACATTTAGCTCTGTTTATGTTCACGTGGTTTCATTTCAATGTACGGGCTACAATAGGAGCACGAAAGCGTGTATAATTCTAGCCAGGGTTAGTCTGAAAGGTGAAATCGATTAACTAGTTTATCAGAATACCCTGTTATTGACGACCGATAGCTGTTAGCCACCAAGAACAAGGTACTTTCATAAAGTTAGGCAGTTTTTACTAAACAATTTGTTTTTTTTTTTTAATCAGTATGAGAATTAGGGGGCCAGGCACCAAGGGTAAAAATGGAGCCCTTATTATTATTATTATTATTTGCACAGCTGGAAATAGCACAATCAGGATCCTTCATGTTTTAGGTTTAACCTGTATACAGGAAGTGACGTCAAAGGGAGGAATCTGTGACGGGGTGGGGGTCTTGAGAGACAATTCATGTGACACATCAATGTGACATTCAGTACAAAAGCAAAGCCACGCTGCATCATATTGAAGAAATATTATTATCACTATTAATGAATTAATTAAGTGCGCTATTATTAGGGGGCCAAGCACCAGGTGTGAAAATGAGCGTTAATGATCTCGTTGGTGATTCCTATCTCGTGCACATTGAAATCCACGACATGTTTAATCCCTTGAATGATGATTTGTATTTTAAGAAATATATATCTATATATCTATCTATATCTATCTAAAATTTATATATATATATATATATATATATATATATATATATATATATATATATATATATATATATATATATATATATATTTATATTAAGACCCACCTGATGAGCAGGAGATGAGGAACACGGCGAATGCAAGTTTAGTCGCAGATCCCATCTTCAGGCTGATGGTTTAGTCCTCAGTTCAGAATAAAATCCCAAATAAATCATGCACGGCTGATGGATCTGTCTCTGCTTCTGTCTTGACGATTTTTCCAACTGTTTATGAACAATGTCCGGAGAGTCTTCATGAAAGCATCTTCAGCTCCACGTCCGAGCTACCGAGGCATAAAACAGTCCATACAGCAGAGACATAACATCGCCATTGAAGAGGTGGGGGGGGAATAAGGATAAATATTTATATTTATATTTATATATATATATATATATATATATATATATATATATATATATATATATATATATATATATATATATATTTAGTTATTTAAAAAAGTGATGACTACACGTGGACACGAATCAGAGTCTGTCCGACATTTAGACCGCGTCCATTTCTCCACGAGAAACATTTTCTCCTGAATAAATTCATGACATGTATTAACCAGAACATAACACACCTCGGATCACAGCATTCATTCCATATCTTCTTCCTTTCTTTCATTCATTAACCGAAAGTTTGAAGCGGTCACTTCTCCAGTTACAAGTTCATAAATAAATGTGTGTGATAATATCCAGTTTCAGAGTTAACGCGAACAACTAATAGGGCTATTGTCCATAAGTAATATTACATACGAATACAAATAAGGGGGGGGGGGATCGGATTTAGTCTGAAAGGTGTTCACACGGGTCAAATCCACATCATCCCGGTCCAAGAAAAACACAGCGAGGCGACAGGATTTATCGTCCAAACCGCATTTAGCCATCCAAAAATTGCATTTCGTCGTCGCTATTAAACGAACCCTTTCGGTGTAGACCGTCCAGAGAAAGACTTTGACGGCTGTTTGAGAATGTTTTTCCGTCTTTAAAAACCCCAAGTTTTCGCCGTTTCAGTCCGGAGTGTTTAAACTAAAAAAAAAAACAGTCTTGGCTAGCTCGCTAGCTAACAACCCTCAATAAAAGTGTCTCGCGACCCAACCAAAACCGAGCTGCCATGTCCAAATATTTCCAAAAATATGCACACCGAAAGCACCAAATTCCGCCCTAAACACACCGGAGAACTATTCAAACGTCTCCCGAGACTCGGTAGGACTTTCAACGGGACTTGCTTTCTGCGGCAATCCTGTCAGAAAAAAATCCCCTGAACGGACGCGTCAAAGTCTCTCCAGTGTACCATCTTTGCTCTCCACAGTCAAGGAATACTCGCACCCGTATTCCAAACAAACCCCGCCTCCTGCCTTGGGATTGGCTGCGCCCAGTTAGCGACCTGTTTCAGGATTGGTCAGTCCTCCACGCAAGCCTCCCACTACAACAGGAGGAGGAAGGGCGAAACGGAATACGGGTGGGAAAAGGCAAACAACGCAATCAATGCCTACTGGATTCAAAATGGCGTTCGGGCATGGTTTGTGTTAGGTTTTTTTTTTCCTGCACAGAATCTTCAACCCCGCCCCCTACACATGGAATGCGAATGTTAAAGCCTTTGATTGACACCGTGAAGCGACCAATCGGGATGTAGAAAAAAACGCACGAGCTTATTAATGGATCCAATCCTGGGACACGATCTCTGTGACTGCAACAGTCATAACAACGATAATGTGGTCTGATGATTTTATAATGATGCACAAATTAGGTTAATGGCTCACCAAAAAAAGGCTTTTTGTAACTTTTTAATCATGGTTTTTGCAAATCACTATTTGTTGCATTTAAAAATGTGGTCTTATGGCTTATTTAGTCACTGATAAAGTTCACAATATTATATTTAGAAATAGTATATGCTGCAAGAACCACTGTCTTGTGGACAAAAATAGAGAATACAAGTTTACAGACTGTTTTTTGTCTGTTTTACTTGAGTATAGTCTACCAATATATAGTATAGTATAGTACAGTGCAGTATAGTTTAGTATTGTATAGTACAGTACAGAACAGTACAGTACAGTATAGTATAGTATAGTATATGCTATTATGTAGTGTAGTGTAGACCGGCCATGCTGTATGGTTTAGAGGCAGTGTCCCTGAGGAAGAGACAGGAGTCAGAGCTGGAGGTAGCAGAGCTGAAGATGTTGAGGTTCTCTTTGGGAGTGACAAGGTTGGACAGGATTAGGAACGAGTACATCAGAGGGACAGCTCATGTTGGACGTTTGGGGGACAAAGTTAGGGAGGACAGATTAGGATGGTTTGGACATGTTCAGAGGAGGGAGAGTGAGTATATTGGTAGGAGAATGTTGGACATGGAGTTGCCAGGAGGGGGCAAAGAGGAAGGCCAAAGAGGAAGTATATGGATGTAATAAATGAGGATATGAAGCTAGTGGGTGCAAGTGTTGAGGATGCAGAAGATAGGGATAGGTGGAGAGAGATGATTCGCTGTGGTGACCCCTGAAGGGAAAAGCTGAAAGAAGAAGAAATGTTGTGTAGTGCAATATACCATAGTAGTATAGTATAGTATGCTATTATGTAGTGTAGTGTAGTACAGTATACCATGGTAGTATAGTAGAGTACATAGTATAGTATAATATAGTATAGTCTATCTATCTATCTATCTATCTATCTATCTATCTATCTATCTATCTATCTATCTATCTATCTATCTATCTATCTATCTATCCCATACTGTACACATTCTGTTAAAAAATACTTCACAACTACCCATTCATCTAATCATCAAATAAGTATTGTTCCACATCATGTACATCACTTCATGGCCACAATTCACCCTACCTTCTAATGCCAACATCCAGCATGATAAAACACCATGTCACAAAGCAAAAAAAGTCATCTCAAGCTGGTTTCAGGAACATGACAATGAGCTCAGTCGTTTTCACTGGCCTTCAGCAGATCTTAATCAACTAGAACACCTTTGGGATGTGGTGGAACGGGATATTCACAGGAGGGAAACCTGCATGAAGTGCAGGATACAAGCATAAGAACATGAACCAGACATGTTTTCAACATCTTGTGGAATCCATGCCACAAAGGGAGCTAGTATTAGTGTTCCTAATAAAGTGTCCGTCGCTGTATGACGTCTGTGCTCATAGAGCCACCACTGTAGAGGGAAACTAACACGTAGAAATAGCAAAAGATGGCCTACGATCATTATCTTCTAGGTGTAACTCATAAAAAAGACTAGTGCAGTCAGGCACAAGGTAGCGATAATTATTAAAGTGCAAGATCTCAATCTCAGGGCTCTTATTCCCTGTACAATTAAATCTCTGTCCCTCTTTTTCTTTCTTTAGGTCTGCTGTCCACTAAGGTCTCATTGTTAACCACAGATCACCGTTGTATCCTCCTGTCTGTGGCCTCTCAGAGTCACTGAAACACAGAGAGCTGATGGATTATTCCCTTAATAGCCTGCTTATGCAGTACACAGCTATATTGCTCAGTGATAACACACATATTCATGCAGTGTGTGTGTGTGAATGCATATTTGTTATCACTTCTGCATAAATGATTGGAAGGGGGGTTGTGTAATGCTGTGATATTGTGCAATGTACCAGTGCCTTCAGCTGTTACTGTGTTAAGAAACACTGTGTATCTCACATCCTGTGAGATTCTGTGATTTTTTTCAGCTTCAGAGCTGTTAGCTTCAACACATTATTGTGGCACACAGGAACAAATAAGCACTTGCAAAATCCTGCTTTTGCAAGCATCTATGTCAGAGGATGCTCAAAACACAGCTATGAATACATACATACATACATACATACATACATTTCCTGAAACTGAAGAAAAAACCGAGAATGATGTGAATACACAGACATATTTTTTATTTTTTTATTTTTTACAGACAGACTCTGGTATGCAGTGTGCCTGCTGTCCTTTCAAACGATTATGACCATGCATTAATCATTTTTAATTGAATATTCTGCATGATGGAGACAAGCTGAGGAGCTGTTTAGTTAATAGCACTTTCATTTAGCCTGAAATTCACAGTTCGGGATGAATCCCAGAGCGCAAGACTGCTTATATACGTACAGTAAATGTAAAGAATGTGTATTAATAAGAAATAAAACACTACAGGAAGTGCTGTTATAAGAAACCGGTTGATAATTAGGCTTAGATCATGTATAGTGCTCAGCAAATGGTTCAAATTAGCTTAGAAACTTTATTACTGTCTACATCAGTTTATACAGTATTTATTTGTGTAATCGCAATTTCTCCAGACCTTTAGCAAAGCCTAGATTGTAGCCGTACAACAGACTGTCCACGCACACACACACGCAGTGCGCATGTGTGTAAGTAGGTCACAGTGTCCTCATGGTAGAGTCTACATGCAGGCATCATACATCATTGAGATCAGTAACATCGCACTGATTGAGTCATACCACAGAGAGAGAGAGAGAGAGAGAGAGAGAGTGTGAGAGAGAAAACAGGAAGACAGAAAGGAAGAGCTGTAGTACAGGCATGTATTTTTCATGCCTCTCCCGAGCAAGACGAGACAGTTTCAGGCATCTGGCTGATGATGTCAGAGCCATATAGATTTCACCGTATATCTCCTCGGGATGCAAAGAGATCCGTAGCCTTTGTTAAGGCTGAGGGGCTGCGTAGCTCCTTATTTATATCTGCTACAGCGAACTGCAAACCTTTACAGTCTTGATTTTCATTCTTTTCACTGTATTAGATTACCTTTTGATGGTTATTATTCAAATCAGGAGAGTCACGATCACAAATCCACCAAATGAAATGAATTTAGAAACCGTGTACTAAATATCTTGTGGAAATTGAGTTTTCTTTCTTTTTTACATAATCTTTTATTCCAGAGAAAATCTACAAGAAAGCAGCGAGAGCAAACTAAACCAAAGCCAAGGCTCTCTCTTTCATTCACCTGCATCAAACATGAGTACAGCTATCATAGGAAGTAATGACATACAGTATGTGTCCTCATTGGGTGGCAATTCAAAATCTGTCCAAGTGTTTATGTTATTTATCCAGCATGCTAAGATTTAAAGATGATGATTCAGATTTTTGAGATATCTAGTATGCTCATGCTTTACAGGAAAAACTTGTCAAGATATTATGTGAAGAATATTTCCCAAAGATCGTCAATCACTGGGAGTAAATGAGTCAATACAACGCCAGCGAGGTTGTGTCTGGATGAAGAAGAAAATACAGCATTTAACTTTAGTTTAGTTTAACTTCAGCATTTAACTCAGCCATTTAACTTTAGTTTAAAATTTAATCTTCACACAGAATGTTCTGGAGTTTTCACTCTGTGGTGAAAAAAAATTCTACTATTAATAACATTATAATTTTTAAAAAATATTATTTAATACACACATTATATTTATATATTATATTATATTTAAGATATATATTTTTTTTACATCATTGTTATTTATTTATTTTATTTTTTATTAAACTATAAGATTTATTAGATGAATAAATTAGTAGATTTAAATGCTCTTGAGTTGGAAATAAAAAAAACATACACAAAGTTGATTTTTAAAATGTAATAAAAATTCAAATAACTATCAGGTCTAATATTTACAAGAATAGAAGAAGAAGAAGAAGAAGAAGAATGATGGGGTTTATTAATTTTTTCTCTTATTCTGCTTCTTTCCCTTTTTGGTGCCGTCTCTAAAAATCCTCTTCAGGATTTCCTGAAAGAGAAATGCAGAAGTCAGAAATTATTATTATTTTTCCGTGTACACTGTGATGTGATGTAATGATCCATTTAAATATGAATCAATATCAGAAATTTTAATTAAAGATCCTCACCGGCTTGACACTAGCTTATCTTGCCCGCGGTAAGGCGTCCATTTTATCCACCTACAAGTGAACACACACACACACACACACGAGGACTGAGGGATTAGTGGGTGGGGCTTTGTTTCCAAATGACCAAAGTTAATACATCATGTCAAAGATATTTACGAATCTGATATGAAACACATGCTATGTTGCCTAAATGTATATTTCTTGACTATGTGTGTGTGTGTGCACGCTTACCCTGGCTTGCAAGTGCTCATGATCACCAATCATGTTCATGATCTCGAAATTGTTTTCTCCTTGCACAAGCATCCAAGTGATTTGGTTTGCATCAGCAGGGTGGAATATTGTTATTGTTGAGTGTGTGTGTGGTTTTTGTTGTGTTTCGGACCTGAAGTGTAGCCGGAACTGTGACCACTGAGACAGCTGTGTTCACAGCTTCCAGAGTTTCCTCTGAGGCAGTAGCTTCCACTTCGTCTTCTGGTGCAGTTGTCTCTACTGCTTTAACCCTGTCTTCCGAGACCGGTGTCTCCGCTGCTTCCACCCTGTCTTCTGAGATCGTTGTCTCCACTGCTTCCACAGTTCTCTCTGAGGCAGCTGTCTCTATAGCTTCCACAGTTCCCTCTGAGGCAGCTGTCTCCACAGCTTCCTCAGAGTCCTCTGGGCCAGCTGTTTCGACAGCTTCCACATTGTCTATTGGAGCACTATGTGATGGCTCTGTGGCTTGGACCTTCTGTGAGGCAGAGGTGTAGACAATCTGAGTGACGTCCTCTGAGGCAGATGCCTCGGAGGTTTGGATAGCGTGCTCTGAGCTAGGTGTCTCAACAGCCGGGGTGCTCCTTTTGAAGCAGGGAGGCAGCACTGGTTGGCGCAATTTTGGTGGGACATTGCACAGTTTTGGTTGGATGCTATACAGGCACTTTCTGTTAATGGTGTGGTCAAGCTTCCTGATAAATTTCCCCACCTCCACCTTGGGCTCCTCTGCCTTGCATGTGTCCACCTTGGGCTCCTCAGCCTTGCGTGCCTTCACCATGGGCTCCTCGGCCTTGCATGCCTCCACCTTGGGCTCCTCAGCCTTGCATGCCTTCAACATGGGCTCCTCTGCCTTGCGGGCCTCTACTTTGTGCACTTCCACCTTGCGCTCCTCCCAAGACCTAAAGTACTCGATGGTGCTGTAACACAACAGAGAAGCTGCACTTAGAGTCTAAACCCTGCTATTAGAAGTTATGTCCTCGGCAGCAAAATGGCCACCTGATGTTGACTGAAATACCCTCATAAGACCAAACATAACTATGTTTTGAAAATAAAAAGAGTTCAATAAATCTTAAATGCAATTAGTTCTTAGTTCTTAGTTAATCCTGACATTTGAACCCCGGCTGGTAAAAAGACACTAATTTACACGTGACTTACACTTGGCGGTCGTTCAGGAGTTTTCCGTTCAACCGTTCGATGGCCAGTGCTGCCGCCTTCACTGACTCGTACCCGTAACCTTTCAATTCCACAACCCAGCATGTCAACACACAACTACACACTAATCATGATCACAGATATTCAGCTATTCAAAAGAGCTCAAAGCTCGAACCTTGCATGACACAATCCTCCCGAACACAGAGAAAGTGTCAAACAGGGAGGTGCAGTCAATGGACTGATCAAGGTTCTGGATAAATAAGTTTCCTCCCTTGATGGGCTTGGCGGTGGGTTCCCAGTAAGACCACATGACGCGCATGGGTCTCCCCAGGAGCAGTTCAAAATTGAACATATCGATGGCTCTCTCAGCTGAGGGAAGAGAAATAAGCCATTAATTTTCAATAAAAAAATCTGTCTATTATAGTCTATATATATAACTATATAAATAACTATACATATATAGCTATAAAAATATCTTTTCATATCTTTTTAGTACCATTTAAAACATGACCATATCCATATAATAAAACTATAAAATACCACAGAAGTTACACATGTAGCCTAAAGTTGTCTGGAAAAACAGATAAGAAACCATCTATCACCATCTACCATCCATCTATCTAAATGATCCGCCGTGGCGACCCTGAACAGGGAGCAGCTGAAAGAGCAACAAACAGTAAAATGTAGTACTGAAATCCTTTGAGCTGTAATTCTTTAGCTAGGGCTTTGGAAATGTAGTAAATTGGTGAATGCAATGTAATCAATTTAAATTTGTGATTCAGATAGAATGACAAGAACCTTGATATGAATGACACATGAATATTAATCTCCAATTGTTACATACAGTAATTTTTTTCACAAGGAAACTCGTCCTCTCTAATTACCCTTTTTTGCCTATCCCCTTGCTTCCCCTTTGTCTTTGTCTCCCCTGTATGTCTTTAAATGGACTGTCAGTACCAAGTACCTAGTATCAAAAATGACCAGCTGGTTTTCATCCTCCATTTTGGACTACTTGTAAAACGAAGCTCCGGCCTGCATTAATGCACAGTGGTTGGGGTAAAATGGCATTTCGCACGTTCCTGCTTCTTCTTCCTCAGTCCCCTATCCAGTGGTGAAGCTAAAAGAGAAAGACAGTATTGACCAGAAGGATTGAATGGCCACTCTGTAAGGAGGGAAGAGTCTAATGTTACACACAAACACACACACCCCCTCATGCAGAGCTGGAAACCTTCTGAGACTCAGAGCTGTCAAAAGGCCAACATGACCTTCTTCCCTTCTTCTCGCTCGCTCACACACCCACACGTTTTTTTTTTTTTGTTTTTTTCTTTCACACCGTAACAGGTTGCCAGAGCAGTGTGTCAGGGCCTGAGTGATGGAGTCATGTGGGTATGGTGCCAGAGGGTACTGACTGGGGCAGAGGTTGCAGGTTGCTGCGATATGCAAATTAATTCACAGTGTTAAATTTACTGATTCGGATTCAGATTCGGTCCGAACAGCAGCTCGGGTGGCAAATAGCAGGTATGTATTGATGCTATATTAATGCTACCGTTTCTATAGTAACACATTTGTGGAAGGAGTCAGGTGTTTTTGTCACGGGGAAAGTCATATTCACATCAAGACAGAGGAGAGAAGGAAGGCTGTGCCAGAAAGTGTCTGTTTATAGATGTTATAACACATGTAATAACAAGAACAAACCTGTTTCAAGGACATTTGACCTTTTAACTCTAATGGATGATGTAACTCTAAATGGATAATAGAAATGTTCAATGTTAAAGAACAGCGTGCTATAATAGGAACGTTTCCAATTATAATATCCCATTAAATTCCTATTAATAGGAACATTTCCTATTATAATATCCTATTAATTTCTTATTAATAGGAACATTTCCTATTATAATAATAACTTTTCCGATTATAATAATCACTACTCCTAATTCCACATCCAGCTGTGTTTTAATCCTGATTCCTTGGTGGATGTTTCTGTATGACACATATGAAAAGGGCAGACGAAAAGGAGGCATTCGTTTGGTTCGGTGAGTCAGTCGGTGTGAGGATATGAGGCAGACCGAGGCAGCTAGCACCGGTAACTATGTCATCACACTTACAGCATTAACACTAACGTGGCAAAGCTGAATGACGATGTAGCAGCAAAGTGTTTAAGTTCCATGGTCCATCTCCATGGTCTCACACACACACACACAAACACACACACACACACACTAACAGAATGTGTAATTGTGGCAAATCACATCTATTAAATCATGATTACAAAACAACAGTCTATTAATATATTTGTGAAGGCCAGGCTGAACTTTAGAGACTTTCGAAACCATAGCTGGTGATTCACAAAAACATGAACTGCCCATAAACTGGCTTCATGATGTTATTCTTTGAAACAGGAAGTCAGGGTGGGACACGTCTAGAGGCTTGACTTACAGCCAGCACTTTTCAAGATAAGGCACATCCGCACCATAATTGGTCCAGGGAAGTATTTCATTGGATGCAAAATTTAACACATGACCCTGAGTACGGAATGACCCATGAAGCGTTTTTTTTTTGGACCCTGAAATGCTTTAGAATTGATTGCAAAATCTGAAAATCTAAAAAAAAAACATTATACATTTAAAACTGTGTTTTTGAGTTAGTCGCAATTTTTATAGATATACGAAACATACCCTGAAATAATAAAATCATAAAAAAAACAATAAAACATCTAGTAAATAAATAAATAAATAAATAAATAAATAAATAAATAAATAAATTCAAACAGTTTTATATTTTCACCCAATAAAATAAAAAAATAAAAACATTTTTTTAAAAAAAAATTCAAATGCTACACCACACAAACACGAATGATTTGTACTAAGGATGTACCCGAATACAAATACATTATTCATAATGCACAGATAATGCCTTCCTAATGGATACGAATTCAGAGACAAATGCATCTGGACTGGGAACCAGTGGGACAAGAACAAGGATGTTTTATGAGCAGAAGGTTAGATATGACGCTTGTTGTACATATAATGACCAGGCAGTGTGAATACAGCGCTGTGCCATTTCAGTATATTCATTCTTAAGGAAAACTTCAGGTCAGGGTGTTTAAATTATACTACTGATGGGAGAAAAAAATCTAAAACGGATTTAGTTTTGAAATGGACCAGTTTTGCATTATTTACAATAGACATTTTCTCAAAGCAACTTTACAGAAGTAGAGAAATGTAGAATAAAGTTTAGAGTTAAGTTACTATTTATCCCTATAACATTTATCAAGCCTGAGGTGATGGTGGTGAGGAAAAACTCCCTGAGATGATATGAGGAAGAAAGCCTGAGAAAAACCAGGCTCAGAAGGGAACCTCATCCTCATCTGCGCACCAGTAGACAGTAAATAATATAAACAAATATTGTAAATAATATCTTGAGAGCTTCTGAGCAATTAATGGGTCAAAATCCACATTAACACTGCGCTATTCTACCATGCATATTTTATTCAACTCAATTTAATACTATAGTTATGGCACTAAAATACTTTATAGTATTCAGTATAATCAGTACCAACATCCTCATGAGATTTAACTGGTTTACATTAATTGATCACGTTTACTCGACATCATTTAATCTAGTGATCAGAAATATGTTCAAATTCTAATTTTGCCACATACAGAATCATACTCAGTAGAAATGCTTTTTACGTCTGCCCTTGACATAAAAATAGAGCCAATGAACGCTAAGGTAAAAGAATACAAATAAGGTAAAGGAATAAATAAGTTACAGTCAAGTAGAAATAGGGCATATAGGGAAAACATGGTGGAAAATTGCAATAGAAAAATAAATATATCAAAAATTGAGAAGTAGTATCTGAATACAGGGATTGGACCTGTATGAATTAAAACCTAAATGAACGTTATGAAATGAAATGAAATGAAATGAAATAAAATAAAATAAAATAAAATAAATGGGGCACCAAATGGTGGCTTATTGGTTAGCACTGTTGCCTCACAGCAAGAAGATCCTGGGTTCAAATCCCGGGTTCAAACAGGTATGGGCCTTACTGTGTGGAGTTTGCATGTTCTCCCTGTGCTTGCATGGCCGGTGAGTGTGTTGTTGTCTGTATATATGTGGCCCTGTGATGGACTAGGACACATATTCCTTTTTTTCCCCAGTTTATATATAAAAAAACAAAACAAAGCCTCAAACAAACCTTGGGGTTTAGGCCACACCTACTTAATTATTTAGGTCATATTTGGGTCACTGAACAGATCCAGAGAGTGTCATTGTGTTATCCATGCAGTTTGTAGGTATATTTGTGAATTACACACTTGAAATGCTTTAAAAGTATTTTGCCTTTAAGGCTCAGGTGAGTAAACTCATACTGTGACTGTCTCTGTCTAAGCCTCATTATCCGTTCATTTAGTAAACATACAGGAAGCGTCACACGTTATCTGCGCCTGCTTTCATCCGAGTTTGACGTGTAAACACTCGCACGTCTAATCCCCTTTCAGTGTGAATGTGCTGAGCAGGAGATGACAGATTGTGTCAGATTTGATGTGTTCGAGGATTCACGTTTTTCCTCAGGTGTAGATGACGCTGGTGGTGAACTACCTGTCTGATTAGAGAGAAAGGGAATAAGAGAGAAGGGCTCTTTCAGACTGGGTGAGTGGACTGAGAAGTCTGGCCACCCGGTTTCCTGTAAACCTCCGCTGAGTGTGAGACGTGAAGTGGAATAAATTCTCTCTCGGCACATGCTGTAGACAGAACTCTGTGTTTTAGTAGCCACTGCAGTCGTGCCATGGCAATGTATGGAAAAATTCTGGGTTGGGTGGGGGGATTAAATACTTTTGCAATTACAATTACAAATAAATAAATAAATAAATAAATTGGAAAAAAAACCCCAAAAAACACCTTTCCTGTTAATACAAATTTCCCTGAAGCTGAAAAGCTTAAAGAAAAATTTGAACTTGGACTAAATAAATGATTCTGTAAATAAAAAAAAATAAAATAAAAATAAATAAATAAATAAATAAATAAATGAGAATAATATTTAAAAAAATTATAGAAGCCTTGTTACACAAGACCATTTTTTTTGTTTTATTACGCTTAATTTAAGAGTGTCCATTATACCGCTCCCTATGAGCGAGTCGTTGCTATGGAAACCAAAAAACATAATAGAAAAAAAAATACAGTAACGCACATATACCTGTAATCTATCTGGCAGCAGACGGTACGAAAACCTTCCGACCAATAAGATTTCAGTACTCAAAACCCGACTGTTGCTAAGTGACCTGTTTCTGTGTAGTACTACTGTATTTTTCAATCGACAGTCTTTCATTTAAGCTACACCCTTAAGTTTTTAAGAGCTCATAACAGTCCCTGTTTGTGCAACCTTCCCCCGGGCCTCGACAACGAGGCCAAGCTTTGAGTTTGGAGCGCCAGTAGGCACTCAGCCTGCGTGTTTACTGGTTCGTTCAGTTTAAGGGAAATATTTGACATTTTTGGAGCACAGCCAGCTCGATGGGGACTGGGAAGGTGGTGTGTGTGAGTTTGTGTGTGTGTGTGTGAGAGAGAAAGCGAGAGAGAGAAATGGGCCACAGCCAGAGATGGTGAGATCACTAGTGGCGCCACTTATCAGGCCTGAATCTCAGACTGGCCAGGAGCTTCCTGCAGCCGACTCAGGGAACACACCCACACATTCAATCACAACTCCAAACCAGAAACAAGAGCAGTGTGTGTGTGCGTGTGTGTATGTTTTGCATACACAATAGCGATGGAGTATTAATGCAAAGTGCATGGAGATCAAGCTAGGTCAAAGGTCATCCTTTGAAGTGTTTGTGGGCGAGAGAGAGAGAGAGAGAGAGAGAGAGCTCTTAAAGAATGTGGTTAGTTACGATCGCCTCGGAGATAAACACACTTTCTCATTATTCAAAGTGACAATTAGTGCACTGTACACAACCCACTCCTTCCCAGCACTCAGGATTTTGTGATTCTATCGCTTTCGAAAGATCAAATCTAGATGCCTTGAGCAAATTTTTTTCTGAGCAATGAGGTTTATGATTTAATCTGTGGTTCACTGTGTAAATCCTAGCCTTAAAGTGAGGCTGGAATTTGCTTCTTGAACTCTTTTCCTATGACACTTGGAGTCATTTACTAAATATAAGACCACCCATGGAGCACAGCGATGCGGTGCTTTGCAGTATCGAACATTTCCGCATGGTGTAGAGTTCCCTGCAGTGAAGCAAGGTGGTGGTAACACTGAGAGTTAAAAGAGACAGCTCTTCAGTCTTCATGATGCTCTTTGCTTTGGTATGTTCACTACTAAACAAAGGCGCCTTCCAAGAGAAGGTGTATTTATACTGAGATCACGTGACACTGTCACTTACTGCACTCGGTTGAACCCCATTCTGCAGATCCTGTGACGCAAATTGTTTGCACAATAATTTTAAGTGTTTCACAGCAACAAGGGTGGATACCTATGCAATGACATGTTTTTGTATTTTTTAAATGATTAAGCATAATATACTGAATCTCCTTTGCCTATCTTGTGTATATTCATGACATACAACCCTGATGTAGAGTGTTTTAGTTGAAAGTTGTTTCACTACAATGCATAGAAAAGTTCAAGGGGGGGGCAAATATTTTTTAAAACTTTTATTTATTTATTTATTTATTTATTTATTTATTTATTTATTTATTTATTTATTCATTCATTCATTTATTCATTCATTTATTTGTAAATTATTTAGCAGAATATTCTGAATTTCCCTTGATTATCTTGGCTATATTAAATGACATGAAACCCCATTTTAGTGAGTTTTAGTTCCAGGCTGTACCATAACAATGAATGGAAAAGTTTATGGTGAGCAAATACAACTTTTATGCATTTATTTTTTATTTTTATTTTTTTCATTTGTTCAGTTTTTTTCAATTCACTTTATTTGTATAGCACCTTTTACAATGGACATTGTCTCAAAGCAGCTTTAGTAGAGAAACAGAGAAAGGAGAAAAATAAATATTAAATTAAATGATTCAACTATTTTATCCCTATTTTATCCCTAATGAGCAAGCCTCTGGTGACAGTGGCAAGGAAAAACTCCCTGTGATGATATGAGGAAGAAACCTTGAGAGGAACCAGGCTCAGAAGGGAACCCGTCCTCATTTGGGTGACACTGGACAGTAAATAATGTAAATGTAACTAAATAATATCCTATCTACAACAGCAACCAAGGGCCCATGTCAATGATGGCCCAATAAAATGTATGGAAAAGTTAAAAGGGGGCAAATACTTATTCAATTAGAACATTTATGGTTATAGTTTTACAATTATGTATTTGTAAATGATTTTGCAGACTATATGGAATTTCCTTTGCTTATCTTGTGTACAGTCATGACATAGAACCGCAATTTAGTGCCTTTTAGTTGCAAGTTGTATCATTACAATGGATGGAAAAGTTCAAGGGGGGCAAATACTTATGCAAGGCACTTTATGTTCTCTTTAATGAAAGTGCAGATAAAAACAGTTCACTTTAGGAGTGTTGTTTGTGTAAGCTCGGTGTGTATTGGGATAAGCATAATGTCCACGCTGGTTGCACGTCAAGGTGGTAAACTGTGGACACATTCGTCTTCTGCCTGTTTGTTTATCCAGCCCCTCTGTGACAGAGGAAGCATTTCGGTGTGATCCCCAAAATTAGCCGTCTGATTTGTCCAGCTCACCTATCCACGTGTCGGTTATGTAAACCAGTGACCCGGTGCCGAGTTCATCCATTACCATGCATCAGTAGTGTTAGTGTTATTTAAAGGGTGCTGACACCGTGATTCACCCGCTGCTTCCTAAATATGAGGCCCTACTGTAACCGCTCATAAATACCCCTGTGTTTATCAGAGTTTGAACCCGCAGCGGGAGGTCACACAGAGCCGACGACAGGGCAGACGGGAAAATACCACATACGTGGTGCGAAAGAACCCGCTGACCGTCTCGGTTTCGGTCTGTCCGTCTCTCTTCCAGCTTTTTTTTCCTTTCTGGGGGTCACAGGAAGCATGAAAATAAACATAAAACAACATGTAACATTATAAGGCATTAGCAAAACATTACGTGACCCACCGAAGCATTATGCAAACATCGTTTCCACTGCATTAATAAAGACAACGACATCTGGGCTTTTAAAATCTGACCTTCAAATTTAGTCTGTACTTCTACAGCTTAAAAGTCAACGTAGCTGCTCCTTCTAAGCTCTAAAGTGCAAATTAAGCCTGTGTCTTTAAGATGGAAAAATATAAAATTAGCCTATGCTATGAAGTTCAACCTTAGCATGTGCTTCTGAGGTTTAAAGTTCTAGCATAGCCCATGTTTCTAAATTTTAAACCAGGGGTGTCCAATCTTATCCGCAAAGGGCCGGTGTGGGTGCAGGTTTTCATTCCAATCGAGCAGAAGCCACACCTGAGTCTACAGAAAGCCAAGAACAGTTGATTAAACTGGTGGAATCAGGTGTAGCTCCTGCTCAGTTGGAATGAAAACCTGCACACACACCGGCCCTTTGCGGATAAGATTGGACACCCCTGGTTTAAACTTTCAAAATAGCCGAAGTTTTCAAGATTTAAACTTAGCTTGTGCTTCTAAATGCCAAAGTTCAAATTTAGTCTTTGTTTCCAAGGTTTAAAGTTTATTTTTAGCATAATTTCTTGAAGGTTTAAAGTTCAAACTTAGGCTAAATTTGAACTTTAAAACTTAGGTCAGGTTTCCAATGTTAAAATTTCAACTTTAGCCTGTGTTTCAAAGTTTCAAAGTTTTAAAGTTCAAACTCAGTCTGTGTTTTTAAGGTTCAAACTTAGCTCGTGTTTCTAAATGCCAGTGTTCAGATTTAGCCTGTGTTTCTAAAGATTAAAATTGAAATTCAGCTCGTGCTTCTAAATTTTAAAGTTCAAATTTAGCCTTTGTTTCCAAGGTTTACATTTTAAATTTAGCCTGTGCTTCTTAGTTTGAAAGTTCAAATTTAGCCAATGTTTTCAAGTTTAGAGTTTAAACTTAGCCTGTGTTTTTAATGTAAAATTTAAACACAGGCTGAGTTTGAACTTTAAACATTTTTAACACTGGAAACCTGACCTAAGTTTTAAAGTTCAAATTAAGCCTGGGCTTTCTAAGTTTGAAAGTTCAACCTTAGCATTTGCTTCTAAAATCTAATATTTAACCTAAACTTCATGTTTAATGTTTATGGTTTAACGTTTCTTAGTTATTTAGACTGTGTTTCTAATGTTTACATATCAAGCTTAGCATGTGATTCTAAGTTAAAAAGTTCAACCTGACCTGTGTTTTGAGAATCCAGTGTTCAGTGTAGCATGTACTTGAAGATTTTCAGTTTTCCTGTTCCAGACTTGAGTGGTGATGAACTACGGTGGCCGAAAAGCACACAACAAAATAACAAATCTGAAAACAAAATAACAAATCAAAAAACAAAATAACAAATCAGAAAAAAACAAATAAGAAAACAAAAAACAAATCTGAAATAATAAAACAAATCTGAAATAAAAAAAATAAATAAGAAAACAAAAAAACAAAGCAGAAAACAAAAAAACAAATCAGAAAACAAAAAACAAATCTGAACTAAAAAACTAATCAGAAAACAAAAAAACAGCAGAAAACAAAAAACAAATCTGAAATATAAAAGTCATCAGAAATAATAAAAAAAATCAGAAAACAAAACAAAAAAACAAATCAGAAAACAAAAAACAAATCTGAAATAAAAAAACAAATCAGAAAACAAAAAAATTAGAAAACAAAAAACAAATCAGAAAATACAAGGACAATTCAGACAAGTGGAAAAGGTAGGTATAGTTTGTAAATGGAATTGTTACCACTGATTGGACGAGACATCTGTCACTCTGGATATACAAGAAGTAGGAAATTGTGTATCTAACTTTATTTCTTGTACATGTGTGGAGTTCTGCCTTCACTCTAAACCTTTTTTTTGATGTCTTTAAATCTTTTATATTTATAAGAAAATGGAATTCATTCAGCTCTACTCTGAGGAAGGACGTTCATATGGCGTGATTTGGGATAAACTGATAGTGTATCATGGTGTAAAGATTAGTTTGCGATGTCTAAAAACACGCCTGAAGAGCGCAGGAATGTTTCGAAGACCAAACTATTCCAGATTAAAGGATGTAAGGAGCGTTATAAGAGCAGAGGTGTGTTCATACACACACCAATCCACTTTCTACTGCTGCAGCCTGCTGGACCTGCTGTATATCCTGAGTGACAGATGTCTCATCCAATCAGACGGAAGAATTCCATTCGCAAACTACAGCAAGCTTTTCCAGTGTGTCTGAATTGTATTTTCCAGTGTTTTTTTTTTTTTTTTCAGATTTTGTTATTGTGTTTTCTGATTGGTTTGTTTCCTGGTTGTAGACGAGGAATTACAGGTTGTGACTTCACCTTGAATCAGTTTCTGCTTCTGCAGATAGGATTTGACAATGGTCCATTTTTTATATCACTGAGTCATCCATTCTACAAAGCTAGGTTAAGGCTCTGGGTGGTTAATCGGAAGATCAAGCTGCCACCGTTGGGCCCTCGAGCAAGGCCCCCAACTCCTTCCTGCTCCAGGGACACTGCATCATGGCTGACCCTGCACTCTGACCCTAACCTCCAAGGATGGGACATTTGAAGAGAGAATTTCACTCTGCAGTAATCTATATGTGACAAATAAAGCCTACTTACTTACTTGCTTATTATCAGACTTTTCCTCTTAAGGACTCAAAATCCATCCTCTCAAACTTTTACACTCATTAAACCTCCTTTTCTGAGTGTCAACTAAAAGAAATCCTCTTGGGTTCATGCTACACAAGAGTTCTCAATTAACTTCTCAAGTACGGAATGAACTTTACCCACAACATGAACATTTTATTCCACTCTCACTGATGGACTGCAGAAACGTGTCTAGACTACAAAGAGCGTATCTGAGCGCGCTCAGTGGCCTGGCGCCAAATTTCCCTGCTCCTGTTCACATTGCATCATCTATCACTGAGCTCAGGTGCTTCTACATGTACATGCCTAATCAAATATCTCCCTCTCTCTCTCTCTCTCTCTCTCTCTCTCTCTCTCTCACACACATATACACACACACACACACACACACACAGGCACATATCTCATGTATCATTTTTCTGAACACAAGTTCTCCTGCATTAAAGGTTACAGTTCCCTAACAAAAGGACATGGTGCTTCTGCAGCGACACAGTGACACACACACACACACACACACATTGCTGTGCAAGCTTTGAATAAAGACATTTTGGATGTTATATGTGAGTGAAATTAGACCCTAAGGAATGTGCTTTCTCCTGGCACAGGACATGGTGATTGATGGGTTTTTAACTGTGTGTGAAGTGCTACATGTGTGTGTGTGTGTGTGTGTGTAGCTGGCTGTGTGAAATACTGAGGAAGAGTTCGATTTCAACAGGAAAGATCTAGTGTCTCTGTCGTCTCGAGTTCAAGCCAGGATAAACTGGCACGGATCCTGATTGGTTCAGTGAGTCTGATGAACTTCCCACCTGGCTCTGAAACGTTTCTCACTAGCAACGTAGCATGAAGATCACCAGCAATGCTAAGAACTGGGTTTAAAGTAATACCCGCACTACCGACATGGCTGCTGCTCACTGTGTTATGGTGCTGTGAAAGAGGAATGGTGTCTTCATGTGGGTTAATGTGGAAAAGTCTCAAGAGCATGACAATAGAAACGGTTTATGCAAAACATATTAAAATTCTTCTGTTTTTCACATTGGTCAGAAGGTGTAGGTTTGGTCAGAAGGTGATGTGTTCTCTTATTGGTCAGAAGGTGTTGATTTGGCCAGAAGGTGATGTGTTCTCTTATTGGTCAGAAGGTAATGTGTTCTCTGATTGGTCAGAGGGTGTTGTGATTTTTGATTGGTCAGAAGGTGTTGATATGTATTTATTAACTGCAGCTATCTGACAGTGTAGTAGGTCTTACTATAATTCAAATAACAGATTAATTCATATTTAAACTTTTGGTTTTTACACCGAAAAGGCATAACATTATGACCACTGAGAGGTGACGTGAGTAACATTGATGATCTCCTCATCATGGCACCTGTTAGTGGGTGGGATATATTAGCAAGTGAACATTTTATCCTCAAAGTTGATGTGTTAGAAGCAGGAAAAATGGGCAAGCGTAAGGATTTAAGAGATTTTGACAAGGGCCAAACTGTGATGGCTAGACCACTGGATCAGAGCATCTCCAAAACTGCAGCTCTTGTGGGGTGTTCCCGGTCTGCAGTGGTTACTATCTATCAAAAGTGATCCAAGGAAGGAACTGTGGTGAATCGGCGACAGGGTCATGGACGACCAGGGCTTATTGATGCATGTGAGGAGCGAAGGCTGGCCCGTGTGATCCGATCTAACAGACGAGCTGTTGCTCAAGAAGTTAATGCTGGTTCTGATAGAAAGGTGTCAGAATACACAGTGCATTACAGTTTGTTGCGTATGGAGCTGCATAGCCGCAGACCAGTCAGGGTGCCCATGCTGACCCCTGTGCACCGCCAACAATGAGCATGTGAGCGTCAGAACTGGACCACGGAGCAATGGAAGAAGGTGGCCTAGTCTGATGAATCATGTTTTCTTTTACATCACGTGGATGGCCGGGTGCGTGTGCGTCGCTTACCAGGGGAGCACCAGGATGCACTATGGGAAGAAGGCTAGCCGGTGGAGGCAACGTCATGCTTTGCTGGGAATCCTTGGGTCCTGCCATCCATGTGGACGTTACTTTGACACGTACCACCTTCCTAAGCATTGTTGCAGACCATGTACACTCTTTCATGGAAACGGTATTCCCTGATGGCTGTGGCCTCTTTCAGCAGGATAATGCACCGTGCCACAAAGCAAAAATGGTTCAGGAATGGTTTGATGAGCACAACAACGAGTTGAGGTGTTGACTTGGCCTCCAAATTCCACAGATCTCAATCCAATCAAACATCTGTGGGATGTGCTGGACAAACAAGTCTGATCCATGGAGGCCCCACCTCACAACTTACAGGACTTAAAGGATCCGCTGCTAACGTCTTGGTGCCAGATACCACAGCACACCTTCAGGGATCTATGCCTCGATGGGTCAGGGCTGTTTTGGGACCAACACAATATTAGGCAGGTGGTCATAATGTTATGGCTGATCAGTGCACGTTGCAGGAATGTTTTTTAGTAAAATTTGCTACAGTAGAACAGAACCAGTAGCCACTGGCACTTTTCACGTCAGAGGCTCTGAGGTGAGAAACAACATTATTCCGACTTGCAAATCACCAATTACAACTCTTTCTCCATGCTCCGGGTGACTGGCTGCTGGGCGGGACTTGGCAGGTTGCCAAATTGGGGAAAAAATAGAAATCCAGTCCTTCGGGTGCCTTGTTGCTACTAGCTACTGATAATTGTTGAAACCCCACTGGGTCATTCAGCTAGAGAACTAAAATGAACCTGACATAATCAACTTAAGGAATTTAACCCAAAAAGCTAATTTGAACCTCTCATGTGCATTTAATTGAACAGAACTAGCGATCAAATAATTTTCCCCTTCTATAAAAGACACATGTTGTGACGCGTACTGAATCACTAAAGTACAACTTTACTGTCAGGGTGGAGGTGTGGAGGTGTGTGTGTGTGTGTGTGTTCACATTACAACATCCATCACGAACCTGTAATGTCACAGCAGGCTTCTCTTCAGAATAAAGCTGCCGTTTACAGGCCTGCTGTTTCTTGTGCGGATTTGATCCCAGTCATTTGTCTCAGCTTGAAGCGCTTGATATTCTACAGTCATCTTTTTTCCCTCCTCCTTCGTCTTCTTAAGCTTTGACGCCTGACAGCATCTAATAATCCATAACTGATGGCTGTTGGTGGGCGAGTTTGGTTTTCCAGGTAAAAACACAAGATCATAAAGTCACCGTGAAGCGAGACTAAAAGCTGTTATTTGGACGCCGGTGCGGTGGGTTTGGGAGGTGCAGCATTTGGAAGAAGGTCAGCTTCACAGAAAAAACAGGTTCAGTCTTGAGAGGCTCCTTCAAGCTCCTGCTTTCTGGTGTTCCTTTCTTCTCTCGCTTTACTTTTTTTCTATTTTTTTTTTGCTAGCATTATTTCTCTCTCTCTCTCTCTCTCTCTCTCTCTCTCTCTCTCTCTCTCTCTCTCGTATATAGCATGAGGCAGAGTTCAGTGGGTTTATTAGTTCAGCTCCAGCCTGCTGCTTTCAGACATCAACAGCAGCTCTGCAGCTCCCACTCCTACTCAGACACTCACACAGAGACCTTGCAAGCTCCACTTGCACAAAAGACACCTGTAAAAAAGACTGAAAAGACTCCAAGGGCTTTGATTTAGCATAACAGTTACCTAAGCATTATATTAAAAATTAGGTTAAATAAGTACTCATTTTATTGAGCTCACTCTAATAAGAGATGTACTATAGTCCACGGTTCGACCATGTACGCTCTTTCAAAGAAATAATACTCCATTGTGCCTTTCCTTATCAATCTTTTGTGCCTTTTACCTAGAAATCTTTTACCTAGAAACATGTATGTATTGTAGCTTTAAAAATAAAAAGGCCAATTTCAGTGCTCTTAATCATTTTTCATTATCAAAAGGTGCACACTTTCAGTTTCCAGATAAAACATAACCATTGAAGTTTCATATTGCTCTCTATCAGTTAATAATAATAATAATAATAGTAATAATAATAATAGTAATAATAATAATAATTTATTTTATGACTTGATTAGGTTCAGCGATCTTTACACACTGCAGCAGTGATGACAGAAACCACAAAAACTCATGTGACCAACAGTCAACATTGCAATCCATCCATACCCAAGACCAGGTACATCAATCACACACACACACACACACACACACACACACACACACACACACACACACAGTAGTGCTCTCTGCCGGTCGAGTATGTTTGATTTGTTTGTGGTTGGTGGTGTTTATGGTTGCAAGCCCTGAACCACCAGAGCTGGATTTCAGCAGTAAGTGTAACACTATGGGAGGTCTGTGTGTGTGTATATGTGTGTGTGTGTGAGAGAGAGTGTGTGAGTGTGTCTTTGTACTCTGCTGGTGCTGGTGTTGGCGGATGTCCCAGCTTGCAGAGTACTGCTTCATTACTCTGGACAGGAAAGCTAATTACGGATGCGTAGCAGACCTCCCAAACAGAAGCCCCTGCAGCGCAGCCAGACCAAACACAGCCAAAATCAGCTCATCTGGACCACCAGAACCAGCGCCTGGGCCACGCCCACCCCTCAATCCTTTCACTAAATTCAATCGAGTGAATAAACAGGGCATCCAGTAATTTCAATCTATTCCAGACCGTCGTCTGAAGCTCTGCCCTGTGGTTTGCTACGACAGAATGAGAATCTGGTTGCAGCTTGCCGTCTCGCTACGACTACAGACGGGCAGCTTTACTACGGACCTACGCGTTCCTATGGCAACTAGAGACAATTCATGACCTCAACAGATGGCAAAGCATCGCTTACGCATGGGAGGACTTCCTTTGCCTCGTGAAAATGTTATATATACAG
The DNA here is from genome assembly GCF_019097595.1 of Hemibagrus wyckioides. Classification (NCBI taxonomy): domain Eukaryota; kingdom Metazoa; phylum Chordata; class Actinopteri; order Siluriformes; family Bagridae; genus Hemibagrus; species Hemibagrus wyckioides. The sequence goes on from NC_080720.1 coordinate 28,456,350, forward strand.
TAACATGAGTCTAGAACTGTTTATCAGAAATCTAATAGGGATCATTTTCAATAATATTGGATTCAAAATAGTTTTTAGTGGCACCCAAAACTATTTAATAAATGATCAGGTTTAGTCATTATTTATCATTACACATTATATACGCGACTGAATTCTCAAATCTCATCTGGTTAGTAGATGTTGATTAGTTATTTAGAACACCATCGTTTAGAGTCCCCTGGGTTAGGCTACTGGTTTCCAGCAGCCCTGTGTAGGATAAGCACTACAGAAAATTGATGGATAGATGAATGGATGGATAGATGGATAATGGATTTTCTACCATGTTTTTTTAAATGCAAAAAAATCTACCTTGCAAGGCAACCACGACAAAACCAGCAAGTCTAATTAGTCTAAACCTAATCTAATCTGAACAGGCATAAGCATTTTGGTTTCTATAGTAACAAGATACTTGTTTATTTGGTATGAAGAGACGTTTTGTTTGGAATTGTTGGAAGGAGTCTCCAGTGTCAGTGTCAGAGTTTTGTAGCTTTGCAGCTTTAGAGATCAAGTCTGTAGACCTTTAAGGAAAATTTTTCCAGTAAATCTGAATTACTGATCATTTATTGTTGTACAGTGGCATACGAATGCCCTCCTTACAAAATTTCGCCTTAAGAATTGAAATTTTGCAAACAATTTGCATCAGCATGTGAAGCATTTCCGAACTGAAGGCCGGCTAAGTTGCACGTACGTCCGGAAGCCGTTCAAAACTTGTTTTGTGCCAGCAGAAAGCCAAGCGAAGCGAGTTTATGATTTTTTTTTCACTCAGCAAAAGCTGTTTCGAAAGAGTCAACCCACGATACCAACCTTGCCATGGGAATGCATTCAAACGCTACGTGATTTCACGTGTTTTTTTGTTGACAGGTTGGTGGCGTGGGTGGTCTGTTCTATTTTTAGCCCAAGCTTGGTGGTATGACTTCCTGTGAGGACCCTTGACATGGAATGCTTGGCTTGGGTCAGTTCTTTGTAAGCAGCCATACAGTTTACTTAAGCTTCGTATTGGTAATATTGCTAATATTTTTGGGTGGCTGGAACGGATTATCTGCATTTACATTATTTCTTATGGGAAAATTTTGTTTCTCAATACAGACACCTTAAGAACTCGCCTACAGAATGAATGAAATTCCTATGCTGAGGTTCCACAGTGTGTTCCAAACATTCCAGAGATTTTTATTTCTCTCCAGCGTCTTAAATCTCGAAACTCGAAGCCTTGCCCAAACCGTATTGAGAAGCACAGTCAGGCGTGTCGGCATGATTGAAATGACACCCTGTTAATCAGCATCAAGCACCTTCACGCCCATATGTGCTCATTTCCTGAAGGGCACAGAGACGGCGAGATGCTCAGGAAACAAATGAGCCCACCTGCGGGGACAAACAGGTATCACACACACTTCTAGCAATCTTAATAATCGGCTCGACTCGTGAACACAAGAGGTTAATGAATCGAAATAGGTGCAGATGTGATAACTAGCGATTACTTTTTTGAGGGCGTCGTGGAATTAACAATGAAACTGGACAGAGAGAGAGAGAGAGAGAGAGAGAGACTGAGAGAGAAAAGGACAAGAGAAAAGGTGCTGCTTTATAATGAAATTGAAGAAGAACAGCACAGGTGTTTTGGAGGAAAGAGACGGATGGATACGTCCAGCACAGGAATACCAGGGGAACAAAACAGGTGTTCCGAACATCCCAGATGTGAATCCTGAAGATAAGGGTCAAGGTTAAAACGAGGAATCAGCATTTCAATGAGCAACTTTTACTTGAGTAAAGAATTTCAGTACTTTTACTACAATACAGACTGAAAGCTGACAAAAATCTATTTCAATATACAGCACAAATGTAGATTACTATCTATTCATTCATTGTATTTAATGCATATTTCAATTACACACATGTCCACTTTATTAGGAACACTGTTAACTGATTAACGCTGTTAATAATTTATAGAGCCGATTGAAAAATGAACCGATCAGGCAGTGAGAGGTGAAGTGAATAACCCTGATTATCTCCTCATCATGGCTCCTCATATTAGGCAGCAAGTAAACATTCTGTCCTCAAAGTTGATGTGTTAGAAGCAGGAAAAATGGGCAAGTGTAAGGATTTGTGCGAGTTTGACAAGGGCCAATTGTGATGGCTAGACCACTGGATCAGAGCATCTCCAAAACTGCAGCTCTTGTGGGGTGTTCCCGGTCTGCAGTGGTCAGTATCTATTAAAAGTTGTCCAAGGAAGGAACAGTGGTGAACCGGGAACAGGGTCATAGTCGGCCAAGGCTCACTGATGCACATGGGGAGCGAAGGCTGGCCTGTGTGGTCGGATCCAATAGATGAGCTACTGTTGCTCAAATTGCTGAAGAAGTTAATGCTGGTTCTGATAGAAAGGTGTCAGTGCATGATGGGTTAGGGCTGCTAAAGGGGGTCATAATGTTATGCTCGGTGAGTGTATGTACAATATCTCCCACTATGCCACTAGTAGCATAAGCATTTTATGGTATATAGATGCTTAAGTGCTCTTAATGCACATGACAATAAACTTTGTGAGTTAATTAATCAGCCAATAATGTGGAAGCAGAGCAGTGTGTAAAGTCACGCAATCAGACATCTGAATTATGAGGAAAATCCGAGTGATCTTAGTGACCGTGAGCATTTCAGGAAATTGTCCACATACAAAACGACCTAACTGTGACTTTGAACAAAACTTACAGTGACGTCAAAAGCCTAGCTAGTCTAGATCACTCAGCTAGCTTAGCGCTAACGTGGGCTTGTATCAACAGGTTGGATGTTGAGCTGTGAACTTCTGAGAGATCCGTCTTGTATAATTCCAGACTGTTAACACTCTGTTTTCTTTTAAAGCATTTAGAACCGAAAAGTGTTGATGAACAGGGAGAGGGAGGCTCACTTGGCTTCCCTGTCTCAGACATTGCTATGGCTAAGCCTAAAGTAAAAACTTTTAACAGGATTTTTTAAAGGGGATCTCAGTAATCGTGACCAACAATAATAAATATAGTGAAGAATATTAAATCTTTTCTCTATTAAGATCTATTAAAACATTCTGGGTGACTTCAAAATGAGTTCATCGGTGTGCTACATGAGTGTAACAAGAGTAAAGGTAGTTTTCACCCCTGGCTATTACAGTTACAGGTCATGAACCCTGTCTGACACGATCATTTATTTTTACATTCAACGTCAGATTAAAGTTCAGCCACGGTTCATGCGATTAGGGACAAACGGAGCTGATTCTTGTCCCGTCAACGTCTCATTGTCTACCTATGAATTATGCATCTGAACAAGCTTCAGTCATCCGTTCCATATAGCCACGGCTCATATTTCACTCATATGGAAATTCTTCAGTGGCAGGGTATCGTATGATAGGATTAACCTTACCTAACCTTTATTTTTAACTCGCACAAGCATCAGAAATCCGCAGCAGCCCTGGGCGCTAGCTGTCACACAGCGACAACCAGAGAAACGTTTGCATTTACTTTGATTTTTATTAAATCGTCCAGCTCTCCTTGCACTTTTCTCACGCGTGGGTGCAACAATGCCAGGATTTGTTTGCCGAGTTACCAGATTTACTGCTGAACGGCAAACCCACCCTGACATCTTTAGGGCTGCGTTTCAGCTCATAACTCACTTCACATGCTCTTGGCAACTTAAGCCCTCGACACAGGTGTTTTTTTTGTTTTATTTTGCCCGGCAACCCGATTTATTATAGCGCGCCTGACTGCCGTGTCCCGACCTGTACCAGGATATGGTGAACTTCTGTAGGTGTGACGACATCATACGGTGGTTGACTTTATAAAAAAATATATCCGATGACATATAGCTGTTGACAGCAAAGCATTCCGGGAGATTAAGTCCTGAGATTTATCCGGACGGATAAATGTGGAATAAAAATGTTGTGCGTTCGTGATTCACTGGAGTCCGTTGGGTGTATACTTCGTCACAACCCCATCCATCAAACCGGAGAAATTTACCCTCGTGGACCTCGGGAGAGAGATTTCAGAACCATCACCTCAGACCCCTAGAGATCTGCCCTCTTGGAATAACCACAACACTCATTTCACTCATGTCACTCATTTCACCAATAACTGCTTTCTCTTACACACACACACACACACACTCATCACCCAGACTTTCATAAATGCTCTGCATTGTCTGGCTCACCAGTCACTAGTCACTAATCATTAGACCAACATTCACTATCACTAATCACTAGTCTAATAGTCACTAATCACTAGTCTAATAGTCACTAGTCTAACAGTCACTAATCACTAGTCTAACAGTCATTAATCACTAGTCTAACAGTCATTAATCACTAGTCTAACAGTCACTAATCACTAGTCTAATAGTCACTAGTCTAACAGTCACTAATCACTAGTCTAACAGTCATTAATCACTAGTCTAACAGTCATTAATCACTAGTCTAACAGTCACTAATCACTAGTCTAATAGTCACTAGTCTAACAGTCACTAATCACTAGTCTAACAGTCATTAATCACTAGTCTAACAGTCACTAATCACTAACCTAACAGTCACTAATCACTTGTCTAACTAATCACTAATCACTAGCCTAACAGTCACAAATCACTAGTCTAACTAATCACTAGTCTAACAGTCATTAATCACTAGTCTAACAGTCACTAGTCTAACAGTCACTAGTCTAACAGTCATTAATCACTAGTCTAACAGTCACTAATCACTAGTCTAACAGTCATTAATCACTAGTCTAACAGTCATTAATCACTAGTCTAAGTCACTAATCACTAGTCTAACAGTCACTAATCACTAGTCTAATAGTCACTAGTCTAACAGTCACTAATCACTAGTCTAACAGTCATTAATCACTAGTCTAACAGTCACTAATCACTAGTCTAACAGTCATTAATCACTAGTCTAACAGTCACTAATCACTAACCTAACAGTCACTAATCACTTGTCTAACTAATCACTAATCACTAGCCTAACAGTCACAAATCACTAGTCTAACTAATCACTAGTCTAACAGTCATTAATCACTAGTCTAACAGTCACTAATCAGTAGTCTAATAGTCACTAGTCTAACAGTCACTAATCACTAGTCTAACAGTCACTAATCAGTAGTCTAATAGTCACTAGTCTAACAGTCCCTAATCACTAGTCTAACAGTCATTAATCACTAGTCTAACAGTCATTAATCACTAGTCTAACAGTCACTAATCACTAGTCTAACAGTCACTAATCACTAGTCTAATAGTCACTAGTCTAACAGTCATTAATCACTAGTCTAACAGTCACTAATCACTAGTGTAACAGTCATTAATCACTAGTCTAACAGTCACTAATCACTAGTCTAACAGTCATTAATCACTAGTCTAACAGTCACTAATCACTAACCTAACAGTCACTAATCACTTGTCTAACTAATCACTAATCACTAGCCTAACAGTCACAAATCACTAGTCTAACTAATCACTAGTCTAACAGTCATTAATCACTAGTCTAATAGTCACTAGTCTAACAGTCACTAGTCTAACAGTCACTAATCACTAGTCTTACAGTCATAAGTCACTAATGACTAGTCTAACAGTCACTAATCACTAGTCTTAGTCATAAGTCACTAATGACTAGTCTAACAGTCAGTAATCACTAGTCTTACAGTCATAAGTCACTAATGACTAGTCTAACAGTCACTAATCACTAGTCTTACAGTCATAAGTCACTAATGACTAGTCTAACAGTCACTAATCACTAGTCTTACAGTCATAAGTCAATAATGACTAGTCTAACAGTCACTAATCACTAATATAACAGTCAATAATGACTAGTCTAACAGTCACTAATCAGTAGCCTAACAGTCATTAATCACTAGTCTAATAGTCACTAGTCTAACAGTCACTAGTCTAACAGTCACTAATCACTAGTCTTACAGTCATAAGTCAATAATGACTAGTCTAACAGTCACTAATCACTAATATAACAGTCAATAATGACTAGTCTAACAGTCACTAATCAGTAGCCTAACAGTCATTAATCACTAGTCTAATAGTTACTATTCTAACAGTCACTAGTCTAACAGTCACTAATCACTAGTCTTACAGTCATAAGTCACTAATGACTAGTCTAACAGTCACTAATCACTAGTCTTACAGTCATAAGTCACTAATAACTAGTCTAACAGTCACTAATCACTAGTCTAATGATTAGTTAGTCACTAGTCTAACAGTCACTAATCACTAGTCTAATGATTAGTTAGTCACTAGTCTAACAGTCACTAATTACCAGTCTAACAGTCACTAATCACTAGTCTAACAGTCACTAATCACTAGTCTAATAGTCACTAGTGTAACAGTCACTAATCACCAGTCTGACAGTCACTAATCACTAGTCTTACAGTCATAAGTCACTAATGACTAGTCTAACAGTCATTAATAACTAGTCTAATGATTAGTTAGTCACTAGTCTAACAGTCATTAATCACTAGTCTAACAGTCATTAATCACTAGTCTAATGATTAGTTAGTCACTAGTCTAACAGTCACTAATCACTAGTCTAACAGTCACTAATCACTAGTCTAATGATTAGTTAGTCACTAGTCTAACAGTCACTAATCACTAGTCAAACAGTCACTAATTACCAGTCTAACAGTCACTAATCACTAGTCTAACAGTCATTAATAACTAGTCTAATAGTCACTAGTGTAACAGTCACTAATCACCAGTCTGACAGTCACTAATCACTAGTCTAACAATCATTAATAACTAGTCTAATGATTAGTTAGTCACTAGTCTAACAGTCACTAATCACTAGTCACTAATCACCAGTCTGACAGTCACTAATCACTAGTCTAATAGTCACTAGTCACTAATAACTAGTCCAACATTCACTATCACTAATCATTAGTCTAATAATCACTAGTCTAACAGTCACTAATCACTAGTCTTACAGTCATAAATCACTAATCACTAGTCTAACAGTCATTAATCAGTAGTCTAACAGTCACTAATCACTAGTCTAACAGTCACTAATCACTAGTCTAATGATTAGTTAGTCACTAGTCTAACAGTCACTAATCACTAGTTACTAATCACTAATCACTAGTCTAACAGTCACTAATTACCAGTCTAACAGTCACTAATCACTAGTCTAATAGTCACTAGTGTAACAGTCACTAATCACCAGTCTAACAGTCACTAATCACTAGTCTAATGATTAGTTAGTCACTAGTCTAACAGTCACTAATCACTAGTTACTAATCACTAATCACTAGTCTAACAGTCACTAATTACCAGTCTAACAGTCACTAATCACTAGTCTAATAGTCACTAGTGTAACAGTCACTAATCACCAGTCTAACAGTCACTAATCATTAGTCTAATAATCACTAGTCTAACAGTCACTAATCACTAGTCTAACAGTCACTAGTCACTAATCACTAGTCCAACATCCACCATCACTAATCACATGTCACCTCAGACCTCTGCCCTCTTGGAATAACCACAACACTCTGTCACTCATTTCACCAATAACTGCTCTTTCTCTCTCTCTCTCTCTCTCTCTCTCTCTCTCTCACACACACACACACACACACACACACACACACACACATCACCCAGACGTTCAGAAATGCTTTGCATTGTCTGGACATGACAATCTGTCTCATACACATATTACAGTAACAAAGTTTACACCATCGCTGTGGGGCACAGACGGTAGAGGTGAGGTTGCCTTATTGTGCATAATAGCACCATAATAATAATAATGATAATGATAATAATAATAATAATAATAATAATAATAATAATAACAACAATAATAATAATAATAATGATAATAATAATAATAACAACAACAATAATAATAATAATAATAATAATAATAACAACAACAATAATAATGATAATGATAATAATAATAATAATAATAATAATAAATATGGTGAATTTATATGGTTGTGTTCTCCATACATTGGGGTTTGATAGAAACAAGAGAGTCTGGAAACAATCACTACGTTTAAGATGACTACAGACAGCAAAGTAATAAAGTCTAGAATATTCCATACTATAATAGATCATGGATTTATCTTTTCTAAAAAAAAACTCTTGCTGTCTGGAGGAATCAGGGCCTGGGTGCTGAGCTGATCACTGACACCTTTCCCTTAAACAAGCACCACCTGTTGTGCTGCTGTGTAACCGAATAGTCCATAAGCAGCCTATTATGTGAGAAATACAATCGCTGTCAGTGTTTTCAGAGTTTCTTTGACTCCTGGGCAGATGGACGCTGTGGGGATCTGTGGTCAGCCTTATGAAAATGAACCTGTGGTTATTTTGTGCACAAGTAAAACCACAGCTGATGCTTCGGACACTGCTTTACTGCTACTGTGGTCACCGTGACTTCGGCGTTCTAGTAAACGCGATCGAACGCGGGGGAAACTGTGAAGAAAACATTGGGAAGAGAAGGAGCTGGGTGTCGCTTATGTATGCCTGCGTACGCTCGAGCTGAAGACCGGTCATTGGTCATTGAACGATATTCATTTTCTTTAGGGGTGCCAATACTTTTGATTTCAGGTTAGAATAAAAAGACTATGGAGAGATTAAATGCATATGAGCTTACAGAAAGGGAGTGCAGACCCTGAGGCGTCTAACGGGTGACCCCTGTGTGTGTGTGTGTGGCCTATTACCCAGAGCCTGCACAGCTTCCACTCTTTTAATTATGGCTCTGAAAATCCGAACCATACGGACAGAGCGATAATTCCCCATAAAACCCGGTTTGTTTAGTGCTTTTAAATGGTCTGTGGAAAATAATTAGCGGCATTCCTCACTCACTTCATTGAGCTGTCTCTGACTAATACTAATAAAAAAAAGAACCAAGCGTTTATTTGTGAGAAAGATGGATTTGACACATTTTTGAAGCAGGGAGTGTGTTTGGAAAGCTGCGTTTAAACGCCGAGCCAAAATCCAGCTAAAATGAGTTTAGGTATTTTTTTTTATTTATTTATTTTAAAAACTCGCTCTTTGAGTTTGTGCCAAAAAAAAACAACAAAAAAAAAACCCGGGCTCTATAGCAACACGAACTGTAGCCTGGAGGAAGATCTGGGAAACTGGTTCAGTTTGCTTCAACCATGTTATACAAAGCAGACATGAAAAAAAGAATAAGAGATGTAGGAAAGAAAAACCTGTGGTATACATCTCTCATTTTTCATTCTCTCTCTCTCTCTCTCTCTCTCTCTCTCTCTCTCTCTCTCTCTCACACACACACACACACGAGTCTTATGCCATTACAGCTCAACAGCTGCCACGGCAGCCAGATGTGTGAAGACGAGCAGCGACAGATGTTGCAGGAGAAAAACATTTTCTTCCTTCCTTCCTTTCTTCCTTCCTGTCTTCACTGAAATGAGTGTTAAAGCAGTATGTTATTCACTTCACACACACACACACTAAAAAAAGATTTAGAGACATTACCAATAAACAATGTCACTTACATATACGTGAAAAAATAGAACGCTGCTCAATTCTATTCAAATCAATGTTTTACATACTTACCCTCTTGCTAATTAACCCTAACAGTCACTAATCACTGGTCTAACAATGACTAGTCACTAATCACTAGTCTATCAGTCACTAATCTCTAGTCTAACAGTCACTAATCACTGGTCTAACAATCACTGGTCACTAATCACTAGTCTATCAGTCACTAATCTCTAGTCTAACAGTCACTAATCACTGGTCTAACAATCACTAGTCACTAATCACTAGTCTGTCCATCACACCAATAGTCTAACAGTCACTAATCACTAGTCTAACAGTCACTTATCACTAATCACTAGTCTAACAGTCACATCCATAGTCTAACAGTCACTAATCACTAGTCTATCAGTCACTAATCTCTAGTCTAACAGTCACTAATCACTGGTCTAACAATCACTGGTCACTAATCACTAGTCTATCAGTCACTAATCTCTAGTCTAACAGTCACTAATCACTAGTCTATCAGTCACTAATCTCTAGTCTAACAGTCACTAATCACTAGTCTATCAGTCACTAATCTCTAGTCTAACAGTCACTAATCACTGGTCTAACAATCACTGGTCACTAATCACTAGTCTGTCAGTCACATCAATCGTCTAACAGTCATTAATCACTAGGCTAACAGTCACTTATCACTAATCACTAGGCTAACAGTCACATCCGTAGTCTAACAGTCACTAATCACTAGTCTAACAGTCACTTATCACTAGTGTAACAGTCACTAATCACACGTCTAACAGTCACATTAATAGTCTAACAGTCACTAATCACTAGTCTAACAGTCACTTATCACTAGACTAGATAGGCAGTCACTATCACTAGTCTAACAGTTACTATCACTAATCACTAGTCTAACATCACTAGTTTAACAGTCACTAGTTTAACAGTCACTAGTTTAACAGTCACTAATCACTAGTCTAACATCACTAGTTTAACAGTCACTAGTTTAACAGTCACTAATCACTAGTCTAACAGTCACTTATCACTAGACTAGATAGGCAGTCACTATCACTAATCACTAGTCTAACAGTTACTATCACTAATCACTAGTCTAACATCACTAGTTTAACAGTCACTAGTTTAACAGTCACTAGTTTAACAGTCACTAATCACTAGTCTAACGTCACTAGTTTAACAGTCACTAATCACTAGTCCAAATCACTAATCTAACTGTCACTAATCACTAGTCTAACAGTCACTAATTGCTAGTCTAACAGTCACTAGTCTAAAAGTCACTAATCATCAGTCTCATGGACACTAGCCACTAGTCTAACAGTCACTAATCACTAGTCATTAATCACTAGTCTGATAGTCACTTTTTCTACTTTCTCTCTCTCTTCCTTAGCTAACGGGGCGTTCCCTAGATGTCTGTGCTCTCTGACTGATCTAGGTGTCATCACCAGAGAATTGAACACAGCTGTGTATTTATGTATTAAGTGTAGACCAGTTATACTCACTGGTAGTGTTGTGGTACTCGAGACCAGTCTTGAGACCACAAATCAATGGTCTCGGTTTTGTCATAGACTCGAGTGAAACTTTACTCTGTCTTGCGTCTGTCTCAGCCTACGCTCAGAAGACTTTTTTCCGACACCACCTGAGACCAGAACATCATTTCCATGTGTAAATGCGTATCTTTTCAAAACACTTAATCTTCATCCTATTTCACTGCACAGCTGTATTCCATTTCAGTTTGAGCCAGAAACAAATTCTAGGATTTTAATTCTAATTCTATTTTAATTCTAGAATACTGTTTGCTTAAATCAGTGAGATCAGTGTATTTTGATCTACTGTCACTAGCCACTAATCACCAGTCTGTCAATAATCACCAGTCTAAAAGTCACTAAACACCAGTCTAACAGTCACTAATCACCAGTCTAACAGTCACTAAACACCAGTCTAACAGTCACTAATCACCAGTCTAACAGTCACTAATCACTAGTCTAACAGTCACAAGACACTAATCACCAGTCTAACAGTCACTAGTCACCAGTCTAACAGTCACTAATACCTAGTCTAACAGTCACTAGTCTAACAGTCATTAGTCACTAGTCTAAGAGTAACTAGTCGCTAATCCCTAGTCTAAGAGTAACTAGTCGCTAATCCCTAGTCTAATAGTCACTAGTCAAACAGTCACTAGTCTAACAGTCACTAATCACTAGTCTAACAGTCACTAATCACTAGTCTAACAGTCACTAATCACTAGTCTAACAGTCACTAGTCTAACAGTCACTAGTCAAACAGTCACTAATCCCTAGTCTAACAGTCACTAGCCTAACAGTCACTAATCACCAGTCTAACAGTCACTAATCACTAGTCTAACAGTCACTAATCATTAGTCTAACAGTCACTAATCCCTAGTCTAACAGTCACTAGCCTAACAGTCACTAATCACCAGTCTAACAGTCACTAATCACTAGTCTAACAGTCACAAGTGACTAATCACCAGTCTAACAGTCACTAATCACTAATCCCTAGTCTAACAGTCACTAATCACTAGTCTAACAGTCACTAATCCCTAGTCTAACAGTTACTAGTCCAACAATCACTAATCAGTAGTCTAACAGTCACTAATGTTTTGATTTGCTATCTGTGCTACTCCCTGTTGCCTTTCATTAAAAAAGCTTTGAACCTATCAGCAGCAGCATATTCAGCTTACTAGCTCACACTGAACATCCAATCGCAGCAGAGACGGGTCGACTTCCTGTGCACACGAGTGCGTACGTGTCCAGCAACACGGCAAAGCTGAGTAAAGTTGAACTTTATGCAAATATGGAGCAAATCTGTGCAGTGACTCCCAACGGGAGCGAAGACCTCCCCATGTGATCCGTGGCAAAGAGCACACACTGCTCTGCTCTTCTCTCCTTCGTCTTTAAATCCACACAAAAAAACATCCAAATTTTCCCTCCAGAACTTTTCATTTTTAGCCACAAGTTTTGCACCATCCACAGATAAACGTTATTACCATGGCAACCAGGAGCTCAGCAAGCAGTAGTACAGCGGCGATGTGAAGGCAGGTTAAGTCCAGTGATGAGGAAATGAGCCGCTGCTTTTTCGCTGTAGCTCTGGAGGCAGGAAATCATGAGAATTTGAACAGTTCCTAAAATAGAGTACCTACTAGTCATGACTGGAGTATTAAGCCCTGGTTTAACTGATTAGCATCAAGGACGAAGAGAACACTTATTATCAGACGTGTAATAAACACTATTTCACTCCGTGACAAAGCTGCGCAGTCGCTCCTAATGCGCTTGCTACTTGCTATCTGACATGATAAATAAACATCGTTATGCTCTGTAATGCATTTTTACCTCACACAATGGGACCAGATACTTATCTTTTTATATTGATGAGCCTCTATGAGTGTGTGTGTGTGTTGCACAAGGAAGCATTAGATAATGGCTAACATGGACACAGGATAAATAGTGGCATTTTGTGTAACTAAATCATTTCAGCTGATAAATGACGTTTGGTGCGTGTTGTTCGGTGTGTTTTGTTCGTATCTGTGGATGTGGGTGTCTTCTCTCTTTGTGTGTGTGTGTGTGTGTGTGTGTTTGAGGAGAGAATACAGTAATAGAGTAATACCGTAATTCTGTCTAAAAAGTGACCAAGTGTCTGATCTTGAGCTCAACAGCCCAATGCGCACACACACACACACACACACATACACAGCTTAAAGTAAAGTGTAGGTGGAACAACAACAACAACAAAAAAAAATCACGTTTTATGTTTTGCATTTTCTAGGATTCCTAAATATACATATTTTATTCAAAATCAACCAAGACATGTGTGATATATAATGATGGAGGCCAAATGGTAGAGATCATTTGTTTTTAGTTTACAGCTTACATATGATTGATTGTGTTTGTGTTTATTGTCACAGAAAGAGAGAGAGAGAGAGAATGAGCATACAATATGTATAATAGAGATTGGGACAATGAGATAGATAGATAGATAGATAGATAGATAGATAGATAGATAGATAGATAGATAGATAGATAGATAGATAGATAGATAGATAGATAGATAGATAGATAGATAGATAGATAGATAGATTATCCTGACACACCCAGATTTTATGCAGAATATGCTCATATATCTACCTGTTCAATTGTGTTGTTGTTGTTTACTTGCTAATGATGTTTGTCATGTTTGTCTATAAATGCAGATCTTCTTATTTATGACATCAACTTGCACTATATGCTTTGGGAACAGTGTGAACATTCGTGCCAGTGTTGTTGAACTGAACTGAAGTGAGAGAGAGAGAGAGAGGGAGCGAGAGAGAGAGAGTGAGAGAGAGAGAGAGACGGGTGGAGTAAAGAGTTGCTGAGGTGTTGATTCGTGCGTGATTGTTATTTGACGGTTTTCGGACATTTGCCAAAAAGCTGAAACAAAAGCAAGATTAAACAAGAGGCTGACATTCTTCAGGAACTTACTGGGAAATGATTGCGCAAACCGAATTTCCAGCTCATATGTTGGGAAAATACTGTACCAGGATAATTTAATCAAGAGAATAACAAGAGTTTACCGGAATGTCGAGCGCAGATCTGAGCAGATTAGCATTACAGCTTGGAGAATATGAAGGTAAAAAAAAATAAACAAAGCAAAAAAGCTGCTTAGTTGTAACTTATTTGTTAGAGAAATGTGATATGTTAGCACCTTGGAGTTGATTATTTTCCTATAACATCATGTTCTGGGCTGGAAGCTTAAAATAGGCCGGTGGTAGCTTAAGTGGTTGGGTCGTTGACCGGAAGATCGGGGTTCCAGCTGCCACTGTTGGGCCCATAAGCAAGGCCCCTAACCCACCCTGCTCCAGGGGTGCTGACCCTGTGCTCTGACCCTAACCCTCCAAGGATAGGACATGCGAAAAAAAGAATTTCACTGTGCAGAAATGTATATGCGACAAATAAAAAAAAGTTAAGGAGGTTCTTTAATTTACATATGTTTCTTAGGAATGAAATGATTTACTTTTTGTCCCTTTATAGTTACGTTTCATGTGTCAGCTCCGGTTTTCACATCAACCTAGAAACTCTCATTCCCTCACCAGCCTCCCTTTTTAATATTTAGCTAACTGGATGAAAAAAAAAGTTGAAACAGCTCTGAAACTGGAGACTCCTTCCAAATCAACCATGACACCTTGAGCATTTCCTGTGCAACCTTACAACTATACCTGTTTACACTTATATTGCGTAACTGTGATTTGTGACACAGCCGGAACTATCCAAGCTGAAAATGTAATCAATACCTCTGCAAATTGTTTAAATACCTGTAATAGACTGGTATTTGCCCCTGGACATCGACTGGGTCATTAATAAACATATATGTTGCATCAGGTGATGTATATTTAAGAAAATATCTAAATATGAAGCGCAAGGCTTCTCCTGAACAAGGGTCAAAGGTTGGAAATGTGTAAAAGCATGCAAATGTGCTCGAGACGTTTCTGAGACTTTGTTTAGCTCCACCTGCTGGTTAGTATGATCTCTGTGCCATCCTGGAGAAAAGGGTTGAAAACTCTGATTGGTTGATTTTACAGTAGACTATAATGTACACGTGACACACTTTTGATTCTTGGCGACTTTCCACGTGCAGAGTCATGGTTGTTATTTTATTTTAAATTTATATGTATATATATATATATATATATATATATATATATATATATATATATATATATATATATATATATACGTAAATGGTGTTTGGTGGGATGTTTAAAATTTGGCATTTGTTTTGCAGAAAAAAAGGGGCCTTTCAATAATAGGTGTATTTCTATTGAGATCAATATAGGGGTTTCACATCGAAGGGGGCAAATACTTATGCACATCACAACAATAACGTTCCAAACTATATACAATTTTTTCCCCTTACCTCAGATGTCTGCATTATGACATATTATTTGTAGATCCATGATATATAATCTGAATGAAAGCTCATTTCAGCTCCCGGCTGTATCATTTCAACCTATGGAAAAGTTCAAGGGGGGTGAATACTTATGCACAGCACATTTTACCTGTCTGTCTTTTCTGATTAATTTTGATCCTAGACAATTCCCTTTGCTCAGATCCTCATTCTTGACAGCGAGCAGATCATTGTAGATAAGAATTTTGGATGTACAGATACGTGTACAAATGCATCCTGTATGTTTTTCTCACAGCTCCACTGGTGTAGAGAGTTAATAAAGTGGTACAAACATTATTTTTCAAACTCTCGTTAGAGAAGGACCGAAGTCTTGTCTTGTGTTGTGGCTCTAACTGTTGATTCAGCTCGATGGCTAATGATCTAGCCCTTATGGAGCTGACGGAGCAAGAAAGACTGCTAGAACAGGAAAATACTAAACTTTTCTAAACTTCTGTAAGAGACAGTGATGTAAGATGTTAGTGAATGGTGTAGGGTCATGTTTTAGAGCTCTAAGGTGTGTGTGTGTGTATGTGTGTGTGTGTGTGTGTGTGTGTGTGTTCTTCAAGTGCTTCCGATGCTGTAGGCGATCGAATCTGTTGATATTTGAAAGTGTAGACAAGTTTTTTCCTCCATACATCTTTTCGCCTGATTGCTGCCATGGTAACAAGTTGCAATGCTAACAGAGAGACCATTGATGTTGCTTCTTTTGCTGAAAGCACACCACAGAAAGTGAAAAAAATGTTGAAGGCAAATGGTGAAATGAAATCCATCCGTCTGTCCGTCCATCCATTTAATTACCCCAAACTTCCATTCACTCTTCCATCCATCCATCCATCCATCCATCCACTTAACTACCCCAACCATCCACTCACTCCATCCATCCATCCATCCATCCATCCACTCACTCTTCCATCCATCCATCCATCCATCCACTTAATTACCCCAACCTTCCATTCGTTCCATCCATCCATCCATCCACCCACCCATCCATCCATCTAATACATCCATCCATTCACCCACTCAATCCTCCCAACCATCCATTCACTCCATCCACTCCATCACTTCACAGGAAGTGAAAAATTGTTGAAGGCAAATGGTGAAATGAAATCCATCCGTCTGTCTGTCTGTCTGTCCGTCCATCCATCCATCCATCCATCCATCCATCCATGCAATTACCCCAACCATCCATTCACTCTTCCATCCATCCATCCATCCACCCACCCATCCATCCACTCAATTACCCCAATTATCTCCTCAATTACCCCATCCATCCATCCATCCATCCATCCATCCATCCACTCAATTACCCTAACCATCTCCTCAGTCCATCCATCCATCCATCCATCCACTCAATTACTCCATCCATCCATCCACTCAATTACACTAACCATCTCCTCAATCCATCCATCCATCCACTCAATTACCCCAACCATCTCCTCAATTACTCCATCCATCCATCCATCCATCCATCCACTCGATTTCCCCAACCATTCATTCACTCCATCCATCCATCCTGTACAGTTCATAATCCAACATCTGGTTGCACACCTGGAAGATTTCGTGTGCTGTCTGGCCACTAAGAGCTTAGTATTTCCCGTGCGAGGCAGTGAATGAGTTCAAAATCAGGTCAGTGTGCAGATAAGCCTCTTCAGGCTAATGCCATTAGCAATAGCATTGGTGGTCGCTTATTATTCCGAGAACTTGGCTTTGAACCAGGAAGTCATGATGCTGGATGATAACACGCAAAGCTCAGAAGCTCTCGCTGCTCCCGGGTGAATAATCCCTGCTTTTTGGGAACATCACATTCAAGCATCTTCCTTCTCCTGAATGAAGACTTCAAGCATCAGATCTGACGTTAAGCGATGTTTGTAATGTAGCATTAACAATTTCCAGGAACACAATATGAAACTTATCACTTATGCTATCGCTGTACTAGAAAATTCATCTACACCTTCAGATCAATCTGAAGTTAACAATTCCTCCGTCAACGGAGCGGCTTGAGCGATGAAGGAGAGAGATGAAGGAAAGGATGAGAGGAAGCGATGAGTGAGGATAAGAAGCTTATAGATGCTTAACCTCCCTCCATTTCTCCCTTCGCTTTCCCTTCCTCCCTCCGTCCTGTGCCATCTGGCAGCGTTCAGGGTTAAAGCTGAGGATTTAAAGGCTGGAGAAAAGAGAATTAGGAAAGCGATCATGTAAACAGCAGCCTCGTGAATCAAAGTGCTGTTCACTGAATTCACTATTAATATATGTGCAAAAGTTTGTAAAATATCTCATCAGGTCAGGAACATGAAGTGATTCGAATGGACATAATTTGGATTTGATCACCTTCAACATCCAAAATCTAATGAACAAAAACGAATCAGTAAAACAATTCTTCTCCTTTTATGTTTGCAAAAATTTGTCTATTAAAAATATGAAGAATTTCAGGGGTGCCATTTGGAAAATAAAAGAGAAAATAAAAAAACAAAATAAAATAAAAAAGCCAATAATCATTAAAAAAAAATATTTAGAACTAATTTAACTTCTTTTTTTTCCCCCATTAAACTTTCAATACTCGCACGAAAAAGCCTGCATTTGTTCCCAGGTGCTTTTCGTCGAATTTTTTCTGCTGATTATTTCCACGCCGCTGATTATCTGATTGATCGGTTGATCGTTGAGGTATTTGGGGGATAAATTAGTAAACATCTTAATGAGAATCTCTTAATATATTAAATTAGCACTAAATGACTGACACAATCAACATAAAATTGTAATTAAAATAATCAGACTGCTCATTAAGACGCTAGCTTAATGACATCGAACAGGTTCGTTAATTGGGTAAACTTGCATAAATTAGCTGAACAGCTGATTTATTCGCTCGCTCGTCGCCCGAGGGAGAAAACATCGCGAGCTTCATTTAACGGCCTAATGATGATACCGAACAGTGTTTGTGTTGTTCAAACACCTTCATCAGTAGATTCGCAAACTAGCTCCAAATATTGGACCAAAATCATTCTTCTCTAATGATCCTTAAGGAGGGCACCAAAACTTTTACCGCTGCATGAAGGACGAGATTATAGATTAGCGTAAAAAAATATCCCTAATAATTTGATTTTTAATACACAGGGCTAGCGGATATGTGTAAAAAAAGAAACACAGAAAATAGACACTGGGCTGATTTCTTTCTAGCCCAGACCACATTTTTTTGCTAATTAATCCATGACACATCTGTTTACAATAATCTGATATTTTTTTCTCCTTAAATGGTTTCATTTTTAGCGTACAATAAAAAAAGAAAAGCACTTCTAACTGTGATGTGAAAACTTTTTCCGCAGCAAGTACGATGTGTGTGTGTTGTGTGTGTGTCCTGAAGCGAATGTCTTGTTATTGGACATTGAAATAGCTGTGGCATTGGCAGGGCGAGCGCTGCAGCGGGGTGTGTTGGGGGTGCGGCCAGCGTTCGGGGTATTTTTGAGGGGCTTTCACCCTATCTGACCCCACCACCTCGTCCTCGGAGCCAAAAGTCACTCAGGCGCCACATCACATGAGGCATTCGGCGGCCAAGTGCCAGCTTAGATCACTGTGGATCTGCTGCTAATGCGAGTTAGAGTAAGCTCTCCTCTCATCGCCTCCTGAAATCTCTCCTCTCCTCTTCTGTCCCGTCCTCTTCACACAGCTCTGGTGTCCTCGCTTGTCCTCGGCCCCTCTATTCTTCTATTGTGCTGCTCTTCTTTTACTCTTCGCCTGGCTCGTGTCCTGCTGTGAGACAGGGCGTATTCGCAGGATGGAAAACACGAGCGTTCTTCTGTTGCAAGGAATCGCAAGCATCCAGGACAGGGACAGGAGACGAGGGGATGAGGGACGAGGGGATGATGGACAGGGGACGAGGGATAGGGAATGAGGGATGGGGGATGAGGGATGGGGTACGTGGACAGAATAGATCACAGTTAGATAGGATATTGGTGTGTGAATGTATATTTTTATGGGTGATTCTCTCCTTTTGAACTCTTCTGGGATTGCAGACTTGTCTCTCTGTCTCTCTCTCTCTCTATCTATCACTGTCTCTCTCTCTCTCTGTCTCTACATCTCTCTCTTTTTTCTTTCTTTCTTTCTCTCTCTCTCTCACTCCATCTATCTGTCTGTCTCTCTCTCTTTTTTTATTTCTCTCTCTCTCTCTCTCACTCTCTCTCTATCGCTCTGCCTCTCTATCACTCTCTCTCTCTGTCTCTCTTTCTGTCTCTCTCCATCTATCACGCTTTCTCTCTCTCTCTCTCTCTCTCTCTCTCTCTCTCTCACACACACACACACACTGTAATGAAGCAGACAGCTCATAAGTCACTACAGAGATGCTGCTTGCTTGCACCCACGTGGGCCCCCGACATGCAGCCCCGTGTCCTCAGATACCCTTTCAGCTTGGATACGGAGCGAGGGATGAAATGGAGCCGATGTTTTACTGTCCGATATATCAGACGGAAATTCTGCCAGGCACATCCTTCTGCCAGGCACATCCAACATTTGAACAGAAAGGGGCACTTTAAGGATAAAAATCATGAACGTTATTTAGAATAAACAGATAATTATATCTTCTTGATTCTGATTGGTCGGAATTCATTTCCTGTAACAGGAGTTCTGATGGGAATTCCGGAAAAACGTACACTTCAACGTTATCGTTACTATAGCAACAGCTTGTTCATATTATTATATCTATTCTCATGAAATTGTAGTTTTATGTACAACAATAAATGGACAAAAATTGACTTTTACAGTTTAACATTGCAAATTGCTCTGGTATTAAAGCAACATGCTGTTAAGAAAAGTGCTACAGTATTCTCTCTCTCTCTCTCTCTCTCTCTCTCTCTCTCTCTCACACACACACACACACACATATATATATATATATATATATATTACATACATCACATGATATTTTGCAGTATAGAGTATTTTATTCTATTTCCATTACACCATGCAGTCCCAGCATGCGTGTGCGCTAATGATATCACGGTAACTCAAGTAACCGAAGGAAGCCGTGTTATCATTCGTCCGTCGCTTAAAATTCACCTACAGTAAACACAGCACGATAGCCGAGACCATGACCTCATGGGATGTGCAGCGTTTGTGCTGAAGACGTTTTAGAGCCAGCGCATCATCAGCCATTCCAGCAAAGCGGCGTTTCTATTAATACCAATGGCCTTCTTTTGGAGACGTTCCAATGACGTGCCTCAGAGAGGCGGGGGGACTTGTGTGTGGGGGGGTATGAGGGTGCAGTGGGAGGGGAGCAGGGGTGCTGGAGGACGATAAGAGTGCTTGTTGCTGGAGTTTATTGGGTGGAATCGGGGGCTGTGGGGTGGACGGGGGTCTATAAATTAGCCAGCTGAGAGGAACGGGATTGGCTGGAGATGATGTAATGCACCTGATGAATTATTGCATCCCCATGTCCCCCCTTCCTGCATGAGCTCATTGCCCTTCATCTGCAGCCTCGTATCACAGGATTTCATTTCAGCCCGTTAGGTGCAAAAGTTGGCTTCGCTTACTGAAAGATATGTCTGGCATGTTTACAGTCAGAGAGTCTGTTGCTTTTTCTATTTTTACATTTACACAGATGCACATTTGATACTTTCTGCTCGCTTGTGCGCCGGCTGAAGTGAGATTTCAGCGCTCTTAATTTCTCCATTATTGCTTTCTAAGCTATACAAGATCCAAATCCTCTAGAACAGAAGAACTATAGTGTCAGGAACCACTGGGACAGTTCCCTGCCAGACCACTGGAGGGGGTGCAGGCAGGTGAATCGCTGCTTTGTGCCACACCCTTCCCATTGTTCTCATTTCCCGCCACGTCACCGATTCCCCATTAGCCCTAATGTTCTACTCTATATATAGGAACCCTTCTGTACCTGTCTGTCGGTCATTGTTGTTTATTCGTTCGTCCAGTCCAGACTCTGTAATGTCCTGGTAACCATGTTTAATTTTGCCTTGTGTCTAGTTACGTTTGTTTTATGTTTTTAAAGGAGTGCTTTATTTGAATCTCATGTATAAGTCTGACTCCATGGCGTGTGGTGACCACAGAGCTCCGGGTTCGAGCCCCACTGTGGGTGGGGACGACCGGACGTTACATATAGATGCTATGATTCAGGAAAACGACTGTGTTCTGTTTATGACATCAATCAGATAACAGGGTCATGGAAAAATTGTCCGCTACCGTTTACGTTTTATCGCTGCCACCTTTATCATGAATTTTGCCTTATTTGCAGTTTTTTCTTTAAACTTTAATTGATTTTATTGATCTAAAACTACGCACAATTAGTGCGAAGTTGTGCTAGTTGTAAGCTAACTGTAGCTACTATTATATTAGCCTGAGGTATCCATCACAGAGCGGGTTCAAAAGAAACACTTTAGCATCTTGCTATTATCGTTACTGCCACCAGTTTAGCGCAACGTAATCATCCGCTCTCCTCAAACAGGTTCACGCAGATGTTTAGGATCTAAAAATCCAATTATTCTTTGTGTGCTTTCATAGAACCTGATGACTGCTGTATGTTCTGGCAGCCATCTTATAGCACGAATCATTTCCCCCTCCTCAGAACATATCGGATTATATTTCGGTGTTACTTTACACGTGGGTCAGACTGAAGAAAGGGGGCGTGGCTTAACACTTTAGTGTGAACACATTGTACATCGAAGTGATTCAGCTGCTATAAAGCAGTTTCATCTGTGATTTTTCTTTCTGCTATTAATGGTGAAATTATGAGTTATAATGTTTTGAGTCAATCGATGTCTCTGATGATGTAAGTTTGGGATTTTTCCAGAGCTCTTTGGTGTCTAATATCAATTCTGGGCAAAATCTCAGATCGGATTATGAAATAGAAATGTGGCGCTTCTTCCAGCTTATCATCAGCGAGAATGAGAAGGAACTCATCTCTCTATGAGTCTCTCTGTTCCTGTCTTTAAAACACACACACACACACACACTTCACTCCATCTGCTGTACAGTATGAATCATATCTGAAGTGTTTCTGCCCTCTAGTGGACGCAGAGTGAACTACACACAATCTCTCTCTCTCTCTCTCTCTCTCTCTCTCTCTCTCGCGCGCGCGCCACCTAGCGACCATTTAACTACAACAACAGCAGCAACACCATCAAGAACAACAGAAATGCTAAAGACCTGCGTGTAATATTGAATAAATGTGTTTAAGGGTCAGTTTTTGAGACAGTTTCTCATCTGTATTATGGGCAGATTCACTTATTAAAGTAAAAAGCTTACTATTAGCCTCTTTTTAATGATCTATGGAACAATACTTAATCTTTAAAATCTCATGCGTTTCCAGACAGAGCATATAAATGTAAAAATTAAAAATCTATTAAAATCAACCCAGCGAATTAGTCATAACTTGGTGGTGTTGAATTCTTGAATCTGATTGGTCAGAAGTGTTCTGAATTCTGAGCATGGTGTAAATACATCAACAACAGGTGAGGTAGTAACAACGTACACAGGGAATTATGAAGCATGTGCAAGATGTTTATGATGAGGGTTTTCTATGGGGGGATTGGACAGTGGAGTCTTCAGAGTAACTTTCCAAGATGAGAAAGAGAGAGACTTTTTTTTGACTTTTTACGCATCTTTATTTACACAAGTCACATATAGAATTCACAGTGACTTAATAAATAAAGAGATAAATAAATAAATACTCATTAAAATAATGTCAATAAATTAGTTTAGCTCTGCTGCAAAGTTAAGTTTCCCTTCTGCAACAGAGCACAAAGCATTCTCACACCACACACATTTAAACACATCCAAGTCATTCATACTTTTGTAAAAATTAAAATCAATTAAAATCCTTGATTTGATCAGCCTTTTCAAAATTCTTATTGCTTCGCAGTCAGTATTTTGTACAATTTGGTTTCTCCGGCTCAGGTATATCGCCATTTTTGCCTAACCAAATATAAAATTGATCAGTTGGCACCTGAACCTGTGTTTCCTGACATACTTAAAACCAAAAATAAAACACTGAAAAGTAAAAACAATATTAAAAGACCTTAAAATGCTCCATAAAAACACAAACAATAACTGTAACCTGGAGCAGTGAATAAAAGCATGAAAAACTGTTTCTCTCTGTGAACAAAAAGGACAGTCATGTGCAATATCAGGGTTTAAAATGGAAATAAAAGAGTTCACAGAGATAATACAGTGTAAAATCCTCCATTGGAGGTCGGCAGCTTTTTTAGTTAACGGTGGTTTATACAGTGCGTCCACTCTGGTTTAAAATCATCAGTAAAACCATGTACACGTCTCCATGGGGTGTCCACCCTCCCACTCAGCTTTTTCTTATTTAAAACCTTTACACACACTCTGTAGAATAGCTTCCCCGACACTGACCCAAAGTCCATCTCCCCTTCGCCCCGGCACTCCAGGAGGGGGCCTGCACACCCATCGAGGTCAGGAGCGATGTTCAGCTGGGGAAAGGGTTCATCCTCTGCAGGACCAGTCTCTGTATGATGACAGTCCATGAGCTGAACACGCTCCTCTGATGTTAATGCAGGTCTCCAGCGGTGTAGGAGCTGATTGACAACACGCAGGGACTGCAGTCCCATAAGCTCCCGGAGCATTACAATCCCTGAGGAGATGAGAGTTCTGGACAGTGCAGGGATAGTCACACTGGAGATGTCCAGTCTCCCGCCGTACACCAAAGGCTCCTCCAGCAGCCAGTGTAGCGTTCTGCAGCCCTTGCTCTGCTTCTTAAAAATGTTGCAGATTTTAAAAAGTCCGCAGTAAAACACTGGTAATCCAGAAGTCCAGCAATTTTGTGTCCATTAAAAACAATGCTTTGTCCAGCCCCAGTCCTTGAACTGTGCGTAATAGTCCACTGGCTGCTGCTCTCCATACTAAGTCTCTGGGTCCAGTGAGGAGTCTCTGGATGAACTGGAGGTGGAAGGCTGCGGCTCTGCTGGACAGCTGGACCAGCCCCTGTCCTCCTTCTTCTTTTGGCAGATGGAGAACACTTTGAGGTTTCCAGTGTAGACCATCCCAGAAGAAGTCCACCAGCAGGGCCTGGATGTTCGCTAGCAGGTTCGGTGGCGGATCCACGCATGCCAGCTTGTACCAGAGGGACGACGCGGCGAGGTTGTTGATGACCAGCGTTTGCCCCCTGTAGGACATCTTTGGGACCAGCCATTTCCACCTGCTCAGTCTGCCCTTCACATGTTCTACAGAGCCTTCCCAGTTTTTGTTTAAAAACTCACTGTTCCCCAGGTAGACACCCAAATATTTAAAACCACCTCTTTTCCATGCTAAGCCTCCTGGTAGTGACGGTTGCCCACCTCCCCACTCCCCAACTAAAATGGCTTCACTTTTAGCCCAGTTAACTTTGGCAGAGGATAAAATCTGAAAGTCATTTAAAATATCATAAAACATTGACATCATTCTGTGTGTTTATCATCACTACCAGATCATCTGCATAAGCTGATAAACATATTGAGGCATTAGCATGTGTAATATTAAAACCAGAGAGAAGACTTCTTGACTTGATTAAAAGAGGTTCAATAGCTAGAGAGTACAACATTCCAGAGAGGGAACAGCCCTGCCTGATCCCTCTGTACACTCTAAAAGGAGCACATAAACCACCGTTAACCTTCAGTACACTCTCAATGTCACTGTACAACACCCTGATCATGGCTATAAAACCTGGGTTGAACCCAAAGGCTTCCAGCACCTTCCACAAATATGTATGCTCAACCCGGTCAAAAGCCTTTTCCTGATCTAGGAAAATCAGACCAGTCTTTAAGCCCAATAGCCTGGAGACGTCCAAAATATCACGAATTAAATACACGTTATCGAATATAGACCTATCAGGCACACAGTACGTCTGGTCCTGGTGAATGAGCTGCTCCATTACCTTAGTCAGTCTCGAGGCTAATACTTTTGAGAGCAGCTTGCAGTCAGTGCACAGTAGTGAGACCGGGCGCCAGTTCTTCAGGTGCATCAGGTCTCCCTTTCGGTAGCAGGGTCAGGACGGCCCTCCTGTAGCTCAACGGGAGTTCACCTCTCCGTATGTCCCCGTAGGACATCCAGCACCTCCTGCCCTATGACAGCCCAGAATGTCTCTATACCTGACACCCGTCCATTCTCCATCCCCTGGAGAGCCTCATGAACCTCCTACAGCGTCAGCTCCGTGTCTAGCTCTCTGGCCGCTTGCTCAGAGAGCTTTGGCAGGTCCATGAGGAAGCTGTCCTCCACTACTTGTGCCCCTGACCACTCACTGCTGTACAGCATGGAGTAGAAGCTTACTGTCTGCTGGCGAATTTCAGTGGGCTCAGATACGAGATCCCCTGATTCTGTTCGCACAGCATGCATGAACCTTTTCTGTCCATTCTTTTGCTCTAAACTGAAAAAGAACTTTGAAGGAGCATCCATCATTAACATTTAAACTCACAATATTAATTCCAATCATTAAAATAAATAAAATAAATAAAACTAAACAGAGGGTAAAAACCACTCTAAAATAAAAAACACCACACATTATTCATCACCAGTTTTCCCTGTTCACTCTAGTTATCAGTTTCTTCAGACAGAAAATTTCAACATCAATAAAAGCTCCTTCTCTTCTGAAGAACTTAACATCGTGAATAAACTGTTTACAGTCAGGGAAAAACTCTTCTAATGCCACGTTCTTTTGCCATTTTGTGTTCCTTAAAAACTCCTTAATGTCCTCTGCACTATAAATGACATTAACCTGTTCCTCCTGAGAGTCAAACGTTAAAACCGAGTCTGGCATGCAGTCCTCACTGTCTGATTCCTCCACCTTTGTGTCTTTTTTTGCTTGCTTTTTTCCCCGTCCCTTACCTTGTTTTTTTCCTTTTATTTGGAACTTTCTCCACGTCTCCCCCGTCCCCCTGCACCGGTGTAGTGTCCAGTGTTTCCGGGCGGTCGCTCTGGCCTCTGCCAGCTCCAGCACTGCACCAGAACCCACTGAGCTCTTCTCCCGTTCCGGTTGAGCCGAGCATGGCTCTTCCGTAGCCGGTTTGGCCGTGCACGGCTTTTCCGGGCTGGCTTGGCTCCAGTGGGCTTCTGGGCTGCAGGCTGGGCTTGGGATTCACTTTCCTTCGGGTCTGGTGCAGCAGCAGCACCGGGGCCCTCAGCAGCCGGCCGAACTGTAGCCGCAGGGGGAACGACTCCAGCTGACTCAGGTGCGTCCTGCCCCGGGTGCTCAGAAACACCGGGGTCACTCTGCCTCTCAGGGCAGGCCTGAACAAGGTGTCCTGTATTACCACATTTAAAACACTTCATATCAGCATCAGAGGAAACAAAGATGTTGTAATCAAATCCTTCCACACTGAATTTAAAAACAACATCTTCTTTGAGGACCATAAACACCATTCTTTTAAATGAAACCAAGGGTTCACCAGTGGGGACTTACAACCAAGGGGGATTTTCTTAATGGGGGAGACAAGTCGCCCGTAGCGAGACAGCTCTTTACAGATAGCCTCGTCAGAAATAAAAGGAGGGACATGGGACAACATGACCTTCTTAGATGGGGAACTGAGGGAAGAAACCAGTATTGACTCATTATTAATCACAATACCCTTTCTTCAACAACATTCTTCAACACTCGCCGGACACACAACACGGACACCGTGCCGGCGAGTCAAACTCTCACACAGCCTCGCGTTCGGATCCGCCATAACCACGCTTCACCGACACGCTACTCACACACACACCTGCACACACTCGCTCACACTCACAGTTATTATCCACACACACACACACACACAATAAGTATATAAATATTCCGAGATTTTAAACAGAAAATAATCGCACTTAGTGTCGAAAAATTGGCAAAACGCCAGCCGCTCTCATGCGCTCCACACGCCACACTCGCCTCTCCGCCACGCATGCGCAGAGAGGCAGAGAGAGAGAGAGAGAGAGAGAGAGAGAAGCACACAGATTGAGAGATTGAAATAGAAAGAGAGAGACAGACAGAGGCAAAGAAACACACACAGAAAGTGAAAGAGAGAGAGAGAGCGACAGACAGACAGAGAGACAGAGAGAGAGAGAGAGAGAGAGAAAGAGAGACAGAGACAGACAGACAGAGGCAAAGAAACACACACACACAGAAAGAGAAAGAGAGAGAGAGAGCGACAGACAGACAGACATACAGACAGATAGACAAACAGATAGACAGACAGAGACAGAGACAGAGACAAAGACAGAGAGAGAGAGAGAGAGAGAGAGAGACAAAGAAGCACACAAACAGACACTGACACAGAGAGAGAGAGAGAGAGAGAGAGAAAGGATCTGGTGAGTGAACACAGTGAAAGTAGGGAGTAACTTGGATGTAAATGCAACTCATTAGATTAAAAATCTCCTTCTTGTTCTTTAATAAAATAATCATCAACATTGGCAAATAGCTGCAGCAGAACACTTCGGGACGTTCGGTTACAGGAAAATATCTCTGCTCTACATCTGACTGTAGTCCACCATCCTGTCGCTGACCACTGCCTTTATAACAACAAGTCTTTTATTCCTTATGTAGGTTAACTACACTGGTAATGATGCAGTACACAGGTTTTGTATGATAAGACACGAGCTTACACACACTCTAGCATCATAAAATCATACTATAATAAACACTTTGGGATTGTGAAAAAATGCAAGTACACTTTGTCTTGAGAGTTTCTCTATTTTTATAATCAGATTGTAAATTCATAACAGATTGTAAATTATTATTATTATTATTATTATTATTATTATTATTATTATTATTATTATATTCCTCTGTATATATTAAAAAAATATTTTTGTAACAGATTGTAAATTATTATTATTATTATTATTATTATTATATTCCTCTGCACATTTTTTTTATATTTTTCAGATTGTAAATTGTTATTATTATTATTATTATTTATGTTGTTGTTAATAACAACAACAACATAAATAATAATAATAGTAAAATATAGTCTTTGTATATTTTTGTATTTTCTAATCTTTTTATAACAGCTTGTAAATTATTATTAGTAGTATTGTTATTATTATTATTATTATTATTATTATAGGCCTCTCTGTATTTTGTTATTTTTAAAAAAATATTTAATATTTTTTTATAACAGATTGTAAATTATTATTGTACATTTATGTTATTTTCTTATTTAGTTGGTTATTTTTTTTATGTTAACTCTTTTTGTCTCTCTATAATATTTTTTATAATTTCAAGTCACCTTGCCTTGATATTATCTTTTTCTTTATTTTTTTCTTTAGCTGCTGCAAATTTCCCTCTTTTTGGACGAATGTTATTATGTTATCTTAATACTTGATAGATGAATGTCTTATCTTATCTTATCTTATCTTATCTTATCTTATCTTATCTTATCTTATCTTATCTTATCTTATCTTATTTTATCTTATTTACTAGTCACTAACTAGCAACTATCTGACTAAAGAATATGACATACTCCCATCCCAGTTCCTTCTCCAGCCATTAAATTAAATCAGGTACGCAGGTATTTCCCAGGCAGCTGTATCATCATCTAGTCAGATACACTGCAACTATTTCCTGCCTGTGTTAAGGAAACTCTTTGGTTGTAGGAATTCAAACGATTAAACTTCACATGGTATCTGCCTACAGCAACTAGGAGACAAAAGAACAGTCAGTGCCTCTCTTTGAAACAATTAACCCATAATAATTATCAGGCTACAATCACAGAGTGGAGGCTCCTGATCCCTGCGCTCCTGTTCACCATCTCATTAAAGGTGCTGCTTCAATTACCAATTCTCCGGCTCGCCGTGTTAATTAGAAACTCTTAATTAGAATACGGAAGAGCTTCCACAATGGCTTTTCATTTCAAGTGGAAAGGTGCTGCACTCAATGAGCTTCTGCTTGCTATAAAGAAGTAACTTCTGATTTTAGTGACCCCGAACATGTTTAGACAGTTTCTTTCCAAATTCTTCTCATTTCCTTAATCTCAGTATGACATTCTCATCATGTTTATTATACCTGCCTGCCACACAGCCTCATGGGAAAGATCCAGAAGTCTGAATGATCGTCATTTTTAGGATATTCACACGTATTAATTCGTCCGCCAAATCTGGTTGTTTTTTAATACAAGAAAATGCAGACGGATGACACAGAACGCATCATATCATATCACTAATCGCTATTATTATAGTTAAGGAAAGTGTGTTAGTGAAAAAGGCTTGCTGCCATTACATCATTAAAGCTTCAGGGATTTAATTACATAGCTCAAACTTGGCCGTATCTCTGGCTGTCTCCATTTTTTCCTGACAGGTCTCTTATTATTAGACAGTTCAGTCATAAATAAGAAACGTCTGAGAAGACACACACTAGCTAAAAAAGTCTGGGTTTTTATAAATGAACACACAGTAGCTAATTTACACTAGATTGTGGGAGATAAAAAATTCTGGCTGCTGATATTTTCCCCCAAATTAGCCTGAATTATTTTACGGAATCAAACACACTTCCCATTTTCTTTTGAACTCTGAACTCAGTGGAAATCAGCTTTAATTATAATCCTTTGTGTTTGATTTCTTTAAATATCTCCAACCGTCAAAACTGGTGTTCCTCAAGGGTCAGTTCTGGGTCTAGACTTATTTATATATCTTGTACACAATCGTACAAAGGTTTGGGATCTCTTGGAAATGTCCCTGTTTTCCAGGTTTATTTCCCACCCATTTTCTCCTTTTTTGTGGGGTTCTGTTAAGGGAATAGCTCACAGCATGGTAAGTTAAGCTCTTTGAGGGGCACTGGTGGCTCAGTGGTTTCTTGCCTACCATGAGAAAGGCCTAGGTTTGATTTCCAGCCAGTGCCCCAGCCACTGGATGCAGTGCTGTTCCCCAGATAAAATGGGAGGGTTGTGTCAGGAAGGGCATCCGGTGTAAAACCTGTGCCAAGCTGTTTTGTGGACCAGTTGGTCCGCTGTGACCAGATCAACACCAGCAATGGTAAGCTAAGTTCTTTCTATGAAAACAAAGAAAATTCTTTCTTCCTGGCTATTTTGAGCCTGTAAACAAACCCAGTACTCCTGATGCTCCAGATACTAAACTAACCCAAGGAAGGTCACTTTTATTACTCTTTAAATCAGTACAACAGTTTTCAGCTGTGCTAAAGGCTTTTCTTTAAAAGTTAATTAGCCTTATAAAATGAATTAGCTAAGCTAGCATGAGATTAAAACAGAGATGGTTGCTGATACTGGGCCGATTTTCTTTAAAGATCATCTGATTAATTATTGAGATGGGTATTATTATTATTTTTTTAAAACAAGGATCTTTCCAAGCTTTTCCTAAATTTTCATACGCTAGTGGATTTTCTTCTCATTTCCTCAATCCACAAAAGACCAAAGGTCTACCTCGACATGATACCACCACCACCATGCTACACTATAGAAACTTCTTATGGTGATAAGCAGCATTGGGTTTCCTCTAAATTTGTGCAAGGAAAAAAATGTTCAACTTAAGTCTCATCAGGTCAGAGAGCCTTAATGTTCCCAACATGCCGTTTGGAAAGGACGATCCTGATCCTTTCAGTTTTAAAGTATGTATGCAAACTCAAGGCAATACACATGACTTGGTTGAGTTAGGACAAACAATAGAGAGCAATAAAATAAAACAAAACAGAGAGAGAGAGAGAGAGAGAGAGAGAGAGATGGAACTAGAAAAGAGAGAGAAAAAAAACCCCAGAGCTGACTGTCCTGCATGTCATTTCTAAGCGAATGCATTAAAAGTGTAATAACAGTTTAAGGATACAATCCATCATGGCTGTCCTTCGCTGCAGGGGGAGCGTGAGAGAAAAGAGAGAGAGAAAGAGAGCTTGAGAGAAAGATACATCTCACAGGTCATCATTTTCTGTTGATTAAATGACAAATAATAGCCCATTCATCAATAACATTAGATGAAAGCTGAAATGATTTATTGCCGTTTGGGTTAGTAATATGACGGAGCAGCCTGGTCACTCAAGTGCTACAACAGAAATGGGTATGTGTGTGTGTGTGTGTGTATATAAATGTGTGTGTGATTTTAAGGCCAGCCGAACGTAGGAAACAAGAATAAGTACGAGCAACACCTCGGACACGGTGAGGGGGAAGGTGACACAGCGAGCACGGTAGTCAGTCTGCAGTAATGAAGTTTAAGTGAGTGACTGATGGCCTTGTTCAGCAGCGTGCTCTGAGGTGTGTGTAGTTTCGATGTAACTGATTGGATAGACACACACAGCGTAACTACACCATCGCACTCTACTCTGGACTCAGTGACCAGAGGAACGTGTTAACACACACACAACTTCACCTCAAAGCCCTTGAAGCTCTACACATTCTTATCATGTCTCCTTACTAGAAAACCGAGAGCTCAGTATCTACAACCTCAGTACCAGTGATCCTCAGGGGTCAGTTCTGGGTCCAGACAAGTTCTTATACAAACTCTTTAGACTCAGTAGGTGTCCATGTAAACGCACCTACTGATCAGATCTGGTGTACTTCTTTCTCA
The DNA here is from genome assembly GCF_019097595.1 of Hemibagrus wyckioides. Lineage (NCBI taxonomy): Eukaryota > Metazoa > Chordata > Actinopteri > Siluriformes > Bagridae > Hemibagrus > Hemibagrus wyckioides. The sequence continues at coordinate 28,488,249 of NC_080720.1, forward strand.
ATTCCTCAATCCACCAAGAGTCCAATATATACACTATATTGCCAAAAGTATTCGCTCACCCATCCAAATAATCAGAATCAGGTGTTCCAATCACTTCCATGGCCACAGGTGTATAAAATCAAGCACCTAGGCATGCAGACTGTTTTTACAAACATTTGTGAAAGGATGGGTCGCTCTCAGGAGCTCAGTGAATTCCAGCGTGGAACTGTGATAGGATGCCACCTGTGCAACAAATCCAGTCGTGAAATTTCCTCGCTCCTAAATATTCCACAGTCAACTGTCAGCTGTATTATAAGAACGTGGAAGTGTTTGGGAACGACAGCAACTCAGCCACGAAGTGGTAGGCCACGTAAACTGACGGAGCGGGGTCAGCGGATGCTGAGGCGCATAGTGCGAAGAGGTCGCCAACTTTCTGCAGAGTCAATCGCTACAGACCTCCAAACTTCATGTGGCCTTCAGATTAGCTCAAGAACAGTGTGCAGAGAGCTTCATGGAATGGGTTTCCATGGCCGAGCAGCTGCATCCAAGCCATACATCACCAAGTGCAATGCAAAGCGTCGGATGCAGTGGTGTAAAGCACGCCGCCACTGGACTCTAGAGCAGTGGAGACGCGTTCTCTGGAGTGACGAATCGCGCTTCTCCATCTGGCAATCTGATGGACAAGTCTGGGTTTGGCAGTTGCCAGGAGAACGGTTCTTGTCTGACTGCATTGTGCCAAGTGTAAAGTTTGGTGGAGGGGGGATTATGGTGTGGGGTTGTTTTTCAGGAGCTGGGCTTGGCCCCTTAGTTCCAGTGAAAGGAACTCTGAATGCTTCAGCATACCAAGACATTTTGGACAATTCCATGCTCCCAACTTTGTGGGAACAGTTTGGAGCTGGCCCCTTCCTCTTCCAACATGACTGTGCACCAGTGACCAAAGCAAGGTCCATAAAGACATGGATGACAGAGTCTGGTGTGGATGAACTTGACTGGCCTGCACAGAGTCCTGACCTCAACCCAATAGAACACCTTTGGGATGAATTAGAGCGGAGACTGAGAGCCAGGCCTTCTCGTCCAACATCAGTGTGTGACCTCACAAATGCGCTTCTGGAAGAGTGGTCAAAAATTCCCATAAACACACTCCTAAACCTTGTGGACAGCCTTCCCAGAAGAGCTGAAGCTGTTATAGCTGCAAAGGGTGGACCAACTTCATATTGTACCCTATGGATTAGGAATGAGATGTCACTTAAGTTCATATGCGAGTCAAGGCAGGTGAGCGAATTCTTTTGGCAATATAGTGTATATATTCTCTGTAAGATGCACAATTTAATTCTGACAAAAGTGATTTTTGAGTTAAAATGTTAATAGAAAACGAGCACACAGTAGCTAATTTACACCAGATTGTAGGAGATAAAAATTTTGTTGCATGTGGCGGGCAGCATGGTGGCTTAGTGGTTAGCATTGCCTCACAGCCAGAAGGTCCTGGGTTTGAAGCCCAGGTCTGTGTGGAGTTTGTATGTTGTCCCCGTACCTGCGTGCGTTTACTCCGGTTTCCTCCCACAGCCCTAAAACATGTACGTTAGGTTGATTGGTAATTCTAAATAGGGGCGGTTGTCTGTCTATATGTGACCCTGTGATGGACTGGTGACCTGTCCAGGGTGTACCCCTGTCTTTCGCCCAACGTGTGCTGGGATAGGCTCCAGCAGATCCTCTTGACTCTAATTAGGAGTATATAGAAAATGGATGTTGCATGTGGCGGCTGATATTTTCCCCAAAACTTACCCTGAATTCTTATACAGAATCAAACACACTTCCTTTTTTTCACTCTTAACTCAGTGTAAATCAGCTTTAATTACAACCCATTGTGCTTGATGTCTTTAAATATCTCCAACCATCAAAACCGGCGTTCCTCAAGGTTCAATTCTGGGTCCAGACCTATCTCTTGTAAACAATCGTTCAAAAGTTTGGGAACATCTTGGAAATGTCCTTGTTTTCCAGCCTCCTTTTCTCCTTTGTCTGCTGATGAACTAATTCTGATCAATAAAAACAAAAACAAAAAGTTTCGAAATGTCAGACCAGACGTTTATTTCGCCTTTCGTCTTTCCACCCGTCTCTCTCTCTTCATCCATCCGTCTCTCTCCTCTCTCACTTTCCCGAGTAATTGAAGTCATTTCCCACCTTGAGGATGATGAATGAAGCGGGCGTCGGGTTTCTGCCCTTCCACTCCTCAGCGCCTAATTAAAGAAAACATTCCATGATTGCCTATTTTTCCTCATGCGTGACAACCTATTATTCTTCCTACTACCTGATTAGGGCCTTATTATGCTGAGATTTAGATTGATTTAACGGGGCAGTGCAATAAAGCACTCCTTGCCTGGCTTTTAGTGAAGTGCAGGTTCCAGTAGGCCGCCGTAATTGGTATTACGGCCGGGTGAGACGGAGGCGGGAAGAAGGAGGAGGGCGAATTAAATTATAAAATTAGAAGGTCAACGTGTTCAACAGGTGCCGTTTTGGGCGCTCGGCGCAGCTGTCAGCAGCAGCCGCTTCCACGAGGCAGGATTGTCCGAAACGATAAATCATATCGGTCATATTCGCTAAAGGTGACGTATTTCCATCAAGGCCAGCTCGATGTGTTCATCAAAGAGGACAGTGCTATTAAAATTCTTAGTTTCAAATAAAAAAATAAATAAATAAAAAACCCCAACACAAATTGCTTTTTATTCCTCCATGGTTTTTATTTTGTGCAGCAGAGGCTGACTGATTAAATTAGGAGGTAATGAATAAGGAATTGAAGGAAACAATTTTGAACAGCTTTTCTCTCAACTTGAGCTGCGCTGGTAATTTTTTCTAATAAACGCCGCTCTGATGGCCCTAGCTGACTTTGGGAGTGTGTGATCACTGACTTGCCTTACCGATCATGGCCGAGCTTCAGTGAGCATCATAAATCCAAATGAATCTGTCTGATAGGGCAGGAGGTACAGACGTGCACACACACACACACACACTAAAACACACACACAAACGTACTCCTAGACACACAGAGCTTTGACTTAAGATGTCATTTTGCAAGTACACACACACACACACACACAGGTTTTTGACTTAAAATGTCATTTTGCATGTACACACACACCTTGACACACAGATTTTTGACTTAAGATGTCATTGTTATTTTGAATATACGTCATTGTCATTTTGAATATACGGGCACGCACACACACACACACACACACTAAAACACACACACACGTACTCCTAGACACACAGAGCTTTGACTTAAGATGTCATTTTGCATGTACACACACACGCACATGCACACACACACACACACCTTGACACAGACTTTTGACTTAAGATGTCATTTTGTTATTTTTGCATGTACACACGCACACACACACACACACCTTGACACACAGATATTTGACTTAAGATGTCATTTTGAATATACGGGCATGCACACACATGCACACACACACACACAGGTTTTTGAGTTAAAATGTTATTTTGCATGTACACACACACACACACACACACCTTGACACACAGATTTTTGACTTAAGATGTCATTGTTATTTTTGCATGTACACACACACACACACACACACACCTTGACACACAGATTTTTGACTTAAGATGTCATTGTTATTTTTGCATGTACACACACACACGCATGCACGCACACCCACCCACACACACAGGTTTTTGACTTAAGACGTCATCTTGCATGTACACACACACACAGACACACACACACACACACACACCTTGACACACAGATTTTTGACTTAAGATGTCATTTTGTTATTTTTGCATGTACACACTCACACACACACACACACACACACACACAGGTTTTTGACTTTAGATGTCATTTTTGCATGTACACACACCCACCCACACACACACACACACAGACACACACACACACATACACCTAGATACACACGTTTTTGACTTAAGATATCATTTTGCATATACACACAAACATACACACACACACACACAAACAGGTTTGTCATTTTTGTCATTTAATATATATATATATATATATATATATATATATATATATATATATATATATATATATATATACACACACACACATTTTTGACTTAAGATGCCATTTTATCATTTTTGCATGCACACACACACACACACACAGGGAAACATGAAAATTAGCTCTTTAGATTTGTAACTCTGATTTAGATCATCAGGCTAGAGAGCGTGAGCGACAAAATATTAGGTTTTTATAACGAAATTAAATGATGTAAAAAAAAAAAAGATTAAAAGAGGCCTAATAATGAATTATTGAATTATTAAATAAAATAAATAAATAAATAAATTATTAGCCCTAATAATTATTTTTCAGAAAATGTTATGTGAAAGAAATGAGCAAAATTTATACTCAATTTAATAATAATAATAATAATAATAATAATAATAATAATAATAATAACTGTTAGATTTTTGTTAAAGCTGAAGCTTTTCAAGTTAGCTGCTTCAGGAAGCTAAAGCAGAAGCACAATTTTAGCGAGGTTAGCAAAAGCGGGAAGATAACTAAGCATTAAGAAAGCTAAATCTGAAACAAGTGAAACTTGAGCTAGTCTCTTTAGCTGAACTGAAAATGGAAGTGATTTAAGCTAGATGTTTAAGCTAAGTGTCTCAGGAAGCTAGGTATTTAAGTCAGGTATCTTAGGAAGTTAGGCGTTTAAGCTAGGTGTCTCAGGAAGCTATGTGTTTATGCTAGGTGTATCAGAAAGCTAGGTATTGAAGTCAGGTGTTTCAGGAAGCTAGATGTTTAAGCTAGGTGTCTTATGAAGCTAGGTGTCATATGAAGCTAGGTGTTTAAGCTAGGTGTCTTATGAAGCTAGGTGTTTATTCTAGGTGTCTCAGGAAGCTAGGTGTTTACTCTAGGTGTCTCAGGAAGCTAGGTGTTTACTCTAGGTGTCTCAGGAAGCTAGGTGTTTACTCTAGGTGTCTTATGAAGCTAGGTATTTAATCTAGGTGTCTTATGAAACTAGGTGTTTAATCTAGGTGTCTTATGAAACTAGGTGTTTAATCTAGGTGTCTCAGGAAGCTAGGTGTTTACTCTAGGTGTCTTATGAAGTTAGGTATTTAATCTAGGTGTTTTATGAAACTAGGTGTTTAATCTAGGTATCTTATGAAACTAGGTGTTTAATCTAGGTGTCTCAGGAAGCTAGGTGTTTAATCTAGGTGTCTCAGGAAGCTAGGTGTTTACTCTAGGTGTCTCAGGAGGCTAGGTGTTTACTCTAGGTGTCTTATGAAGCTAGGTATTTAATCTAGGTGTCTTATGAAACTAGGTGTTTAATCTAGGTGTCTTATGAAACTAGGTGTTTAATCTAGGTGTCTTATGAAACTAGGTGTTTAATCTAGGTGTCTCAGGAAGCTAGGTGTTTAATCTAGGTGTCTTATGAAACTAGGTGTTTAATCTAGGTGTCTTATGAAACTAGGTGTTTAATCTAGGTGTCTTATGAAACTAGGTGTTTAATCTAGGTGTTTTATGAAACTAGGTGTTTAATCTAGGTGTCTTATGAAACTAGGTGTTTAATCTAGGTGTCTTATGAAACTAGGTGTTTAATCTAGGTGTCTTATGAAACTAGGTGTTTAATCTAGGTGTCTCAGGAAGCTAGGTGTTTACTCTAGGTGTCTTATGAAGTTAGGTATTTAATCTAGGTGTTTTATGAAACTAGGTGTTTAATCTAGGTATCTTATGAAACTAGGTGTTTAATCTAGGTGTCTTATGAAACTAGGTGTTTAATCTAGGTGTCTTATGAAACTAGGTGTTTAATCTAGGTGTTTCATGAAACTAGGTGTTTAATCTAGGTGTCTTATGAAACTAGGTGTTTAATCTAGGTGTCTTATGAAACTAGGTGTTTAATCTAGGTGTCTTATGAAACTAGGTGTTTAATCTAGGTGTCTCAGGAAGCTAGGTGTTTAATCTAGGTGTCTTATGAAACTAGGTGTTTAATCTAGGTGTCTTATGAAACTAGGTGTTTAATCTAGGTGTCTTATGAAACTAGGTGTTTAATCTAGGTGTCTTATGAAACTAGGTGTTTAATCTAGGTGTCTCAGGAAGCTAGGTGTTTAATCTAGGTGTCTTATGAAACTAGGTGTTTAATCTAGGTGTCTTATGAAACTAGGTGTTTAATCTAGGTGTCTCAGGAAGCTAGGTGTTTAATCTAGGTGTCTTATGAAACTAGGTGTTTAATCTAGGTGTCTCAGGAAGCTAGGTGTTTAATCTAGTTCTATAAGATAAGTGTTTGAGCTAGGTGTTTAAGCTAGTTGTTTGAGCAGGGTGTTTGAGCCAGTTCTTTAAGATGAGTGTTTGAGCTAGTTGTTTAAGCTAATTGTTTGAGCTAGGTGTTTGAGCTAGGGGTTTAAGCTAAGTGTTTGAGCTAGGAGTTTAAGCTAGTTGTTTAAGCTAAGTGTTTGAGCTAGGGGTTTAAGCTAAGTGTTTAAGCTAGTTGTTTAAGCTAGGTGTTTGAGCTAGGGGTTTAAGCTAAGTGTTTGAGCTAGGTGTTTAAGCTAGTTGTTTAAGCTAAGTGTTTGAGCTAAGTGTTTGAGCTAAGTGTTTAAGCTAAGTGTTTGAGCTAAGTGTTTGAGCTAAGTGTTTGAGCTAGGTGTTTAAGCTAAGTGTTTGAGCTAAGTGTTTGAGCTAAGTGTTTGAGCTAAGTGTTTGAGCTAGGTGTTTGAGCTAAGTGTTTGAGCTAGGTGTTTAAGCTAAGTGTTTGAACTAAGTGTTTAAGCTAAGTGTTTGAACTAAGTGTTTGAGCTAAGTGTTTGAACTAAGTGTTTGAGCTAAGTGTTTAAGCTAAGTGTTTGAACTAAGTATTTGAGCTAAGTGTTTGAGCTAGGTGTTTAAGATAGGTGTCTCAGGAAGCTAAGCTAAATGGGAGTATGAACAGAATATTTCTGTAACACTGCTTCACCTTGTCACTGATTCATTTCCTACAGCATCCTGACCCCAGATGCTTTAATCCTCACTTCAGTGCAGTTCAGTGAGATGTAGACACACAGATGTGTTCACATCTCACGCTACAGAACAGGATGGTTAAATGTACACAACACTTTTCCCCATCATTAGCTTGTCTAGTTATTGTCCAGTGTGGTCCTGACCCAAGCTCTGTCCTCTCTGACGTAAAGAGTCCCGTCACTCGGGAAAATCGGGACGTTCTTTAAGGTGATGTATTGAAGGAGGGAAATTTTGCTGGAAATTCAATTATTTGCTTGTCCAGCTATCGACTGTTTGGCCCTTAATGTACACGATTTAGGCCTTAATGATGTGTGTTTGCACTTTGAGCAATTTGTTACACACACACACACACACGCATACACACTGTCATGCAACACAATAGTTTGTCATCTTTTTCTTGTGGAGGTTATATCTGTACATACTCTGTGTGTGTGCGTGTATGTGTGTGAAAGGGAAAGACAGATCTGTGTGCACGCATGTGTGTGTTATTTTCCACACTCACTCTACTGTCCAATGATTTGTCTCACTGAAGATGAAGAATAACCCAGATAAATATTGAACGTCAAGCCTCTTAAATGAACCTCTTACACCACGTGTGTGTGTGTGTGTATGTGTGTGTGTGTGTCGGCGTGCGTGAGATGGTGTGTGTCGCCTCATTATAAAGAGTGTTCGGCTTGTCAGATGTGTGAGAGGAGCTGGAATGATGCGCGGTTTGCTTGTCATCTGTGTAATCTAACGTATCAGGGGTGTATATGAAGGGGAGGAATGCACACACACACACACACACGGTAGATATAGCTTATCTTAATCCAGTGAAGCAAAAAAAATAAACCTCTTAGAAAAGTGGAGGAGTGTGTCTCTCTCTCTCTCACACACACACACACACTGGCACACTCCATCTCTCGCTCTGTTTATTAATTCCTGCTAAATGAGATGTTGCAGGCGTGAGATAGAGCTAAACATTAAAAAATGATTTGGAGCAGGATGGATTAGAGAGTGACGTCTTCGCTGATCACTCACTGAAGACTTCATTATGACAATTAATGAAGCCCTCAGCTACTTGACCCCGCCATCAGACCAGGCCAGGATGCTTCGTGACTGATGAACAGAGAGACGGAGTGTGTAGAGAGAGAGAGAGAGAGAGAGAGAGAGAGAGAGAGAGAGAGAGCGAGAGGAAAACACTGAGAGGCTGAAAGGAGACAAAACAGATAAACATGAACAGAGAGACAGACAGACAGATAGAGATGGACACAGAAAGGGGGCAGACAGACAGACAGAGAGGGGGAACGGAGAGAAAGAGACTGACGGACAGTCAGACAGATAGAGAGAGAGACAGTATGAGGGGAGACAGACAGATAGACAGAGAGAAACAGAGAGGGGGATACAGACAGTCAGATAGATAGATAGATAGATAGATAGATAGATAGATAGATAGATAGATAGATAGATAGATAGATAGATAGAAAGACAAAAATAAAGAGACAGAGAGAGGGGGGAAAGGGATAGAGAGACAGGCAGACAGACTAGAGAAACAGAGAGGGGCAGACAGACAGAAAGAAAGAAAGAGAAACGGAGAGGTGGAACAGACAGAAAGATACAGAGAGATAGGCAGACGGACAGAGAGAGAGAGAGAGACAGAGAGAGAGAGATAGACAGAGAGAGAGAGACAGAGAGAGACAGATAAATAGACAGAGAGAGAGAGAGACAGACAGACAGACAGACAGACAGAGAAAAATTGAGAGAGAGAGAGTCAGAGAGAGAGAGAGAGATAGACAGAGAAAGACATACAGACGAGAAACAGAGAGAGGCAGACAGACAGAAAGATACAGTGAGAGAGACAGACAGACAGGCGGAGAGAGAGTCTCTCGAGTACAAATAAGGAATAGATATGTTATTTATAGCAGTATAAACGATCAGACATTAAGACTCTGACATTTAAACATGGCTTAGATAAATAACTCTAACATACACACTTATGCTTATAGATCACTCTGGAATGTTCCAGATCACAGAGCAAACATGTGTTATGACATTAACAAGTGTATATTAGCTAGAAAGTGTTCCACCTGTAACAAAAATGACACTCAGTCATCAGCTTTCCAGTTTCCCTGCTCCTCGGATTCTGGTTCCGGTCTGACCCGAGCTGTTTACTGGATGTTCTTCACACCACTGACCACTGCCTCTCTTACTCATGCCTCGCTTTGATCTTTGAACCTTTTTCCAAAAATCGTTTATATTCATGATCCAAAATCCAAATCTTAAAAAAATTAACTTCAAACTTTCCACACTACCAGGCTGTGTGTGTGTGTGTGTGTGATCTCCTCTGGGTTAAATCAGCGCTAGATGTATGGCACCCAGGTGACTCATCCTTCCTGAGCGAGAATGTCTTTAAAAGCACATGTGAGCTATGTCTCCTGTTCATGCATCGATTCTGCGTCAGCAACACACACACACACACACACACACACACACACACACACACACACACTGAAGGAGCAATAGCTGCCGTGCCACTTCCTCATGAATCAGGGATAAATGCACGATTGGGTCTCAGCGCCGGGAATGATGGGAAACCTCACACGACCGGCTCGCTTTACTCTCCTGTATTAACCGCACACACACACACACACACACACACACACACACACTAAACAGGAAGAGGATTAGACATACACTGCCCTTGATTTTACTCATTTTTATTTGGCGACTGTTTCTCTTCAAGAGTCCAGAAAATAAAGGATGATTTCAGAAAAATTAATGATTATTACTATATTAAGCATAACTGTTATGCATATGTATCTATAAGGCATTATACACATGCATACACTACACTACATTACACTGATGCATTATGAATTCTTAATGTAATGGATTATAAAGCATTTATAACACAACACATCACTAATACCAAACACAACACTGAGTATCGCTTGTAGCTCCCCTTTGAAGCTTATAAGGCATTATAATACGCTTATATCATATATCTGTCTGTAATGAGGTTATAATTTACGGCACGTCTATTTGTTTCTTTCATATCGGTGTTATAATGAGTAATAGCCACCACTGACTGCATGTATAAAGCATTCTGTTAATAATGTTCATAATGCATTAAAACCATTATAGTAATTATAACATCATGTGTAAATACACTGATGCTGTATAAATAGATTATTAGACACACAGCTTTTATAGAACTACAGTAAACTACGAACACATTCATATCATGTTACATTGCATTCATAAGGCATTGTGCATGCTTGGCTCGAATGATTATAATTGTCGTTTATACTTAATCGTGTAATATCTTTGATATTACGCTGACATGATATCATAATTAGTGTCCGTAAAATCTTCTGCATCCTCAACACTTGCACCCACTAGCTTCATATCCTCATTTATTCCATCCATATACCTCCTCTTTGGCCTTCCTCTTTGCCTCCTGCCTGGCAGCTCCATGTCCAACATTCTCCTACTAATATACTCACTCTCCCTCCTCTGGACATGTCCAAACCATCCTAATCTGTCCTCCCTAACTTTGTCCCCCAAACGTCCAACATGAGCCGTCCCTCTGATGTACTCGTTCCTAATCCTGTCCAACCGTGTCACTCCCAAAGAGAACCTCAACATCTTCAGCTCTGCTACCTCCAGCTCTGACTCCTGTCTCTTCCTCAGTGACACTGTCTCTAAACCATACAGCATGGCCGCTCTCACCACTGTCTTGTACACCTTCCCCTTGATTCTCGCTGATATTTTACTCCTGACACCTTTCTCCACCCGTTCCAACCTGCCAGCACTTGCTTTCTCCATGGACTGTTGACCCCAAGTACTTAAACTCTTGTACCTTTCTTTCACCCTGTAATCATAACCTCAAATAATCTAATCCGGAATTAAAAAAAGCAGTAAAAACTCGCACATTTTGCATGAAAGCTGCTGAAAAATCAAGACTTTTTACCTGTACCAATCACGAAACAGCTCTGAGGCTGACTGAACTCGTCTTTAATCAGTTATTTATGCAGATTTAATGTAGCTTTTTTTAATCTGAATTAAGCTCAGTGTGAACACGTTTACTGATTCGGAATAGAAATATCAATGATTTCAGCTCATTTCCTCTAATCAGCTCAGGTGGCTCATCTCAGAGCAGCTCCTGGATTTGGTTCAAATTAATCCTCCACCAAAAAAAAGAAAAAAAAAAATCGTTCTCCTCGTCTATTAATTAACGCTTGTGGCTTTTAATTTCTGGCACAGCCCGAGTCTTGGAGCAGCTGCCGGCTGAAGCCGAGCCAGAGAGGTGCAGCTGGATCAGCTCTTATCTCTCGCTTAGGGTTTTTTTCTCCACACATGAATCAGAACGATTATCGGTGGATGAACGATGTTCGTCGCCACAAATCGCTTGCTTAAGATTTGAGTCGCTGGATGAATCTCGACCCCCGAGTCCTCCGTGTCAGATTTAATCTGCACCCTGAGACGGAAGAAACCACGACACACCAGATTTAAGCGTCGGACCCTGAACCAAGCCGCTGGACTTCAGTTTCTTATCACACTTTAACCTCCACAGTGATGAGAGCAGAAATAAGGGGCTTGTCTTTTCTTAAAGTTTAAATTGAATTAAGAAGATCTTAACATCTTATTAAAAATCTTATATATTGGATCAGGCTGAAGTTGACCCTGATGCTAACACTGACAGTGAGAGCTGAAATTTGCCAGTGAGCTTAAAGTGCAAAAGTTAGCACACCCTTACGATGAAAACAAAGCCAAGAAAGAAATTTAATATGAAGCATCAAGATATTTACTGTTATTTATTTATTTATTTTTATTTTATTTTATTTTATTTTTTACAGATTTTCCTTTTTTTAAATAAAATAAAAAAAATTTAAATAGCATAATTTAAAAAAATTACAGTAACAAGTAATCAATAATGAATCAATTATGAAGTTCCACATTTTATTTCCTTCTTCAGGTCAGTTTGGACAAACAGAATTTCTGTTAAATAAATTAAATAAATAAATAAATAAATAAATAAATAAATAAATAAACAAACAAACAAATAAATAAATAAATAGCATTGACAAATGAAACTTTATTTTATCTTTTAAAAAAAATAACATTTTATTTCCACCCTACATATAGGCTTCGTAACACCTTCATAAGCATTACATTAAGCTTTTAGAAAACAGAGTTACAGCCTTTGCGTCAAAATTTGTCAGGTCACATACCAGGATTTATGAAACGTCACATCAGAGTGGAGAGAAAAGTGGCTCCAGTTTATAACACATTCATGAACACTACATAACTCATTTATTAAGTGCTGTTAGACAATTCATAAAAAAAACTCGTGACATTATAGACTTTTTTCCTTAATTTATAAAGGATCACAATGCCTCTGGAGGTCTGCCCCATTTCTAAAACATTTATGAACTTATGAAGCATGTATGCCAATGTTATGAATGCTGCAGTGATGCTCTTAATGTACGACGATAAGACGATATCCGTTCATTGCACCTTCATGCAACCTTCTACAAAAAAATCACCAAGTGTTGTTGATTAGTTCTCTCTCTTTTATTTCTCTCTTTTTCTTTTATTCCTTACATAATCATTAGATTGCCTCTCTCACTTTGTCCTTTCTCTTCTCGTCTCAGTGGTGCTATAACAGCTCTTATTAACAGCTCCAGTGAAAAAAAAAAGGATGAAAACCCTTTCCAGCTTCCACATGTACTTTATGTTTAACCCTCACCAGAATCAGTATCATGAGCAAGATGGCTGCTTGGCTTTAGTTTACCAGCCTGATGCTCCGTTGATACGTTGATCTGTGACCCGCGGAACCTCTGGTGCATTACCTACTGCGCTAACCGCATTGAAAAAGACACTTTGCGCAATAAGCAGGCTCCATATCTCTGCTAATGACGGCTAATTTCGGTGACACTTGTGTGTTTTTAAGCAAATGTATCGAGGCGAGGTGCACTTCCGCGCTAAGTGGCGGCTAACCCAATAAGAGCTCGGTTTTCCGTGCGTCGGCCTCTTAATGCGAGTTTGAGACGCAGAGCTTGAGTCTGTAATGCCGTGCTTCTCTGAACACTACTTCAAGACCATTTTCTGGTCAGGAAACGGGATTGAAGAGTCTTAGATTTAAGAGTACAGTATGTTGCAGAAGTATTTACACTCCTGGAAATATTTTGTAGTGTTATAATGTGGAAATAAAAACACTTAGCTGTGATCAAATATCATAAAGCGACCCATAATACTGCACTGGATAGGGAAATTACAATTGTTTAATAGAAATAAAAATAAATAAAAAGTGTAGAAGTTGTAGCTTGTGCATAAGTTTTCACCCCCAGAGACATTAGTTCAAACCAGACGTTGAATAATTAGTTGAATGGAGGTGAACTGTGTGCAATTAACGTGTCACATGGCCTCAATGAAAATCCCGGAAGAGTTCAATACTAAAGTCATATATCTTTATACAATGGAACCTCGCTATACGAATGCCCTCCTTTACTAATTTTCACCTTAAGAATTGAAATTTTTCAAGAAATTTGCATCGGCATACGAAGCATTTTCGGCATAGGAATGAATCGAACTGAAGAGTTAAGTTGCGCGTACCTCCAGGAGCCGTTTAAAACTTGTTTACAGATTATTTTTCATTCAGCAAGAGCTTTTTGGAAAGAATCAACCCACGATACCAACGTTGCCTTCGGCATGAGTTCAAAAGCTAGGTGATTTTTTGGCCGTTTTTTTGTTGACAGATTGGTGGTGTGGGCGGTCTGTTCTATTTTTAGTCCAAGCTTGGTGGCATGACTTCCTGTGAGGACCCTTGACATAGAATGCCTGGCTTGGGTCAGTTCTTTGTAATCAGCCATACAGTTTACATACACTTCGTATTGGTAATATTGTTCATATTTTTGGGTGGCTAGAACGGATTATCTGCATTTACATTATTTCTTATGGGAAAATTCATTTTCACCTTAAGAACTCGCCTCCAGAGGGAATTAAATTCACATGCTGGGGTTCCACTGTATATATATATATATATATATAACAAAGCTGATATTTTGCATTATTTGCTTCAAAAAGCACCTGCTGGTCTTCAGTCACGTGTTCAGTATCTCCTGAAACTTTTATTCAGGACTCCTCCTCAAGTACTGCTTTCAAAATAAGATCAAAATGTAAATCGAATAATTCATAAAATATGTAAGGTCCAAAAAATAAAAAACCCAAACCAAAAAACTTTTCTTTTTCCCGTTGATGAAGTTCCCGTGCCCAAGTGCGAGCTCTAAGAGCCTGTGGTGCATTTCGATAACGCAGCTGTCATCTCCACTCGGCCGTGCGGGACGCTGAGCGAACGTGAGCCTCGCTCCCTTAAAGCAGCTAACAAATGAACACGTTTTCCCCGCATAAAGCACTCGCGACACTGATGAATGGCTCTGCAGATGAGCTCTGAAAATCTGATGGATTTGTGATCTTATAAATGCTTAGACAAACTAATGCATGTAATTATATTTTCTATTCAAAGTCTATTGCTAGGCATCTTATTACAATGTCATTAGTCAAAAATGCCCCCCCATCCCCCCTTAGGAAAAAAAAAATGATACAGTTTGCACACTTTTTTTTTTCCCTCCACAGGGCAATTACGGGAAGTTGATTTCTTTTGAGTGGAATGGAAGTGAATTGAATTTGTTTGCTTTTGTGCTGAGGATGTGATTGGACATTGTGGTGTAAGTGTGTGTAATTGGGGAGAATCTTATTTACTGGGTTCATTTGGATTAGCCTGTGACTATACACACGGCTGCTTTAGGCTGCGCATACTGATGGACGAGCAGCGCAGCAGCAATGCCTGATTTACTTAGTGTGTGTGTGTGTGTGTGTTTGTGTGTGTGTTATTTTGATGTAAAAAACAATGTGGTGAATGTGATGGACAGGAGGTGTATCCTTATCCCTTTACCCTCCCTGAAATCATCAATGTGTTCAGATTTCCTATTTGTATCATTACAAATGTTTCTGAATAACGTTTCAAAAACGTCAGAAAAACGCTCATGGCTGATAGATTAGGGTAAAAGTATGAGGAAGAGGTCAGAGTGCATGATTCTCTGAGGAGAATCAGCAGTAGTGTGTTTACGTGTTTGGCTGTTTTCACGTGTTGCTACTTAAGATTGCACGTGTAAAACCCTTGCTAGATGTGTCATGACAGACGTGAGCAGTCTGGTGGGCGGAGACTGGCAGCTTGGTATATTACCATATGAAGGCTTATATATGTATATTTACAATATTTGTGCTTAGTTAATTTAGGTGTGTGTGTGTGTGTGTGTGTCTTTCAGGCCAGAGATCCTTTATAGTCTCACATCTTCTATGAGGCCTTTCCACTAATGCCGTCATAAATAAACTCTGATTACCAAAAGACAGTAAAGTAAATGAACTAAAGGGAACATTTCAACACACACACACACACACACACACAAAACTTGCTAAGAATATTAGCCATCCCTATGATTTTCTGTCCTTGATCAAAAGAGATTTGATTTCTCTTTTGATTCAGTATGTTTGTGAGTGTGTGTATGTGTGTGTGTGTGTGTGTGTTTGGAGGCAGTGCTAGGGGTTGTATTGACTTTATGTTTAATTTGACAGACTGCTCTATTCTGTCGTGCTGCTTCAAAGAGTGCCTTCACTATACGCCTCACACGCCCATGATTTCTCTCTCTCTCTCTCTCTCTCTCTCTCTCTCTCTCTCTCTCTCACACACACACACAAATACAGATAAAACATGCAACATAATAACACATTTATCTGATTGTGAACAGAAATTCATACAGTCCATAGTCACTCTGTATGACTGCCATTAAAAAAAAGATAAAAAAACAACAACACAAAGCCGTCTTTTCCATTTTTAAAAATTCTTCCAGTCCTCTGCTTTTGTCATGGTCCCGATTCCGAGTCCCTCCTCGAACCCCCTTTTTTTTTGACAAATGAGATGCTGCTGAACAATTATCGCCATCGAGATGGCAAACGTGTTAACAGAATTCATCTCTGTCTCCTTGTGCGTTTAAACCCGTATTAATCACCTGATTAATGGCTCTTCTATTACTCACCAGGGGCCTTTGTGTTCCTCCGCCGCTTAAACGCACGGCGCTCTTAAACGATAACATTTATAACATTTGCTTAATGTTAAATAGCTTTGATGAGGACAGGATTTTTTTGTTCATCCACGTCGGCTTTTAGGGTTCTTATTAAATACATGCCATTTGGTTGCTATTTAACCCTTTCATGCAGAAATGATGAAATATCTAGGTTTAAAACCACCACCACCACCACAACCACCACCACACCGACAACAATAAACCCACCCCCCACTAACACAACAAAAATAATAACAAAACAAAACCTCTGCTAACAATAACAAACCTCTGCCAACAATAACAAAACCTCCGCTAACAATAACAAACCTCTGCCAACAATAACAAAACCTCCTCTAACAAAAACAAACCTCTGCCAGCAATAACAAAACCTCCACTAACAATAACAAACCTCCGCCAACAACAATAGCAAACCTTCGCCAACAATAACAAAATAACAAAACCACCAACAATAACAACAATAGCAAACCTCCACCAAAAAAAACAACAATAACAAACCTCCGCCAACAATAACAAAACCTTCACTAACGATAACAACAATAGCAAACCTCCACCAACAATAATAACAAAAAACCTCCGCCAACAAATACAACAAAAACAAACCTCTGCCAACAATAACAACAATAACAAAACCTCCGCCAACAATAACAAAACCATCGCCAACAATAACAAAACCACTGTTGACAATAACAACAATAACAAAACCACCGGCAACAAAAATAATAATAATAACAAAACCTCCCCCAACAATAACAAAACCTCCCCCAACAATAACAAAACTTCCACCAACAATAACAAAACCTCCACCAATAATAACAAAACCTCCACCAACAATAAAACCTTCCCCAACAATAACAAAACCTCCACCAACAATAACAACAATAACAAACCTCCGTCAACAATAACAAAACCTCCGATAACAATAACAAACCTCCGCCAACAACAATAGCAAACCTTCGCCAACAATAACAACAATAGCAAACCTCCACCAAAAAAACAACAATAACAAACCTCCGCCAACAATAACAAAACCTTCACTAACAATAACAACAATAGCAAACCTCCGCTAACAATAACAAAACCTCCACAATATCAACCATCAACAACAACAATAACAATAACAAAACCTTCTCCAACAATATCAATACAAAACCACAGCCAACAATAATAACACCACCACCAAAATAACAAAACCTGCACCAAAAATAACAAAACCACCGCTGACAATAACAATAACAAAACCATCGCCAACAATAACAAAACCACTGCTGACAATAACAACAATAACAAAACCACCGGCAACAAAAATAATAACAATAACAAAACCTCCCCCAACAATAACAAAACCATCGCCAACAATAACAAAACCTCCCCCAACAATAAAAAAACCATCGCCAACAATAACAAAACCTCCATCAACAATAGCAAAACCTCCCCCAACAATAACAAAACCTCCACCAACAATAACAAAACCATCGCCAACAATAACAAAACCATCGCCAACAATAACAAAACCTCCCCAACAATAACAAAACCTCCATCAACAATAGCAAAACCTCCCCCAACAATAACAAAACCTCCCCCAACAATAACAAAACCTCCCCCAACAATAACAAAACCTCCACCAACAATAACAAAACCTCCCCAACAATAACAAAACCTCCCCAACAATAACAAAACCTCCACCAATGATAACAAAACCTCCCCCAACAATAAAAACCTTCCCCAACAAAAACAAAACCTCCCCCAACAATAACAAAACCTCCCCCAACAATAACAAAACCTCCATCAACAATAACAAAACCTCCATCAACAATAACAAAACCATCGCCAATAATAACAAAACCTCCACCAACAATAACAAAACCTCCACCAACAATAACAAAACCTCCACCAACAATAACAAAACCATCGCCAACAATAACAAAACCTCTACCAACAATAACAAAACCTCCACCAACAATAACAAAACTCCCACCAACAATAACAAAACCATCGCCAACAATAACAAAACCTCCCCCAACAATAAAAAAACCATCGCCAACAATAACAAAACCTCCATCAACAATAGCAAAACCTCCCCCAACAATAACAAAACCTCCCCCAACAATAACAAAACCTCCACCAATAATAACAAAACCTCCACCAACAATAACAAAACCATCGCCAACAATAACAAAACCTCCACCAACAATAACAAAACCTCCACCAACAATAACAAAACCTCCCCCAACAATAACAAAACCTCCCCCAACAATAACAAAACTTCCACCAACAATAACAAAACCTCCATCAACAATAACAAAACCTCCCCAACAATAACAAAACCTCCCCAACAATAACAAAACCTCCACCAATGATAACAAAACCTCCCCCAACAATAAAAACCTTCCCCAACAAAAACAAAACCTCCCCCAACAATAACAAAACCTCCCCCAACAATAACAAAACCTCCACCAACAATAACAAAACCTCCACCAACAATAACAAAACCATCGCCAACAATAACAAAACCTCCACCAACAATAACAAAACCTCCACCAACAATAACAAAACCTCCACCAACAATAACAAAACCATCGCCAACAATAACAAAACCTCTACCAACAATAACAAAACCTCCACCAACAATAACAAAACTCCCACCAACAATAACAAAACCATCGCCAACAATAACAAAACCTCCCCCAACGATAACCAAACCTTCCCCAACAATAACAAAACCTCCACCAACAATAACAAAACCCCCACCAACAATAACAAAACCTCCACCAACGATAACAAAACCTCCGTCAACAATAACAAAACCTCCGATAACAATAACAAACCTCCGCCAACAACAATAGCAAACCTTCGCCAACAATAACAACAATAGAAAACCTCCACCAAAAAAACAATAACAAACCTCCACCAACAATAACAAAACCTTCACTAACAATAACAACAATAGCAAACCTCCGCTAACAATAACAAAACCTCCACAATATCAACCATCAACAACAATAACAATACAAAACCACAGCCAACAATAATAACACCACCACCAAAACAACAAAACCTCCACCAAAAATAACAAAACCACCGCTGACAATAACAATAACAAAACCATCGCCAACAATAACAAAACCACTGCTGACAATAACAACAATAACAAAACCACCAGCAACAAAAATAATAACAATAACAAAACCTCCACCAACAATAACAAAACCTGCCCAACAATAACAGAATCTCCACCAACAATAACAAAACCTCCCCAACAATAACAAAATCTCCATCAATGATAACAAAACCATCGCCAACAATAACAAAACCTCCATCAACAATAGCAAAACCTCCATCAACAATAGCAAAACCTCCCCCAACAATAACAAAACCTCCACCAACAATAACAAAACCTCCACCAATGATAACAAAACCTCCCCCAACAATAAAAACCTTCCCCAACAAAAACAAAACCTCCCCCAACAATAACAAAACCTCCCCAACAATAACAAAACCATCGCCAATAATAACAAAACCTCCACCAACAATAACAAAACCTCCACCAATAACAAAACCATCGCCAACAATAACAAAACCTCCCCCAACGATAACAAAACCTCCATCAACGATAACAAAACCTCCACCAACAATAACAAAACCTCCCCCAACGATAACAAAACCTCCATCAACAATAACAAAACCTCCCCCAACGATAACAAAACCTCCATCAACGATAACAAAACCTCCACCAACAATAACAAAACCTCCCCCAACGATAACAAAACCTCCATCAACGATAACAAAACCTCCACCAACAATAACAAAACCTCCCCCAACAATAACAAAACCTCCCCAACAATAACAAAACCTCCCCCAACAAAAACAAAACCTCCACCAACAATAACAAAACCTCCCCCAACGATAACAAAACCTCCATCAACGATAACAAAACCTCCATCAACAATAACAAAACCTCCCCCAACGATAACAAAACCTCCATCAACGATAACAAAACCTCCACCAACAATAACAAAACCTCCCCCAACAATAACAAAACCTCCACCAACCAAAACAAAACCACCAGCAACAACAATAATAACAACAATAATAAATGCACCCCCAATAACAACATAAGAAAAAAAACACCAAAACCAACACAACTACAACAGCAACAATACTTGCTTTACTATGACTTTTATTTACAGCACTATTTAAATTTTTAGATTTTCAAAAAAAAATAAAATAAAAAAAATAAAAAATAAAATAAATAAATAAATAAATAAATAAATAAATAAAAATCAACATTCAAAACATAAAATAAAATTGTTGCTTAACTGTTAATCATTTTATTTTCCAGGCTTGAGCAGCATATATAGTTTTTCAATTTGTTAGGCAATTTATATATATTGTTATTCAATTTTTTTAAACATTAAATAAGCTTAATTTCCCAATTATTGTTTTTTTTGTTTTTGTTTTATTAATACTTCATCTTATTACTAAGCTAGTTTGAGTTGAGATGATATTTAGTCAGTAAATATATTTTAGCTTTATAATGATCTGGAATTATTATTATTATCATTATTATGTGTGAATCGCTACTTTTGCTACATTAAATATTTAAACTGAAACGTGAAACTAAAATGGATAAATATTTTTTATTCCGAGTGGATCGTATCACATGAGTCCACTAGAGGGTGCTAAACAACTTCATATCTCTCTCTCTCTCTCTCTCTCTCTCTCTCTCTCTCGGTACAATCCAAGTCTCAGTCTCTTTTTCTCTCTTTCTCATCTTTCACAATGTTCAAAAACAATCCTAATTGGGCCCTTTTTTTTCCTCGGCTGCTGACGGACACGTGTGTGTGTGTGTGTGTGTGTGTGTGTGTTCACTCGCCCTCTCTAAGACGCACAATTTAATTCTGACAAATGTGATGTTTGAGTTAAAATGTTAATGGGGGAGCAGGACTCGCAGAAGTAGACATCAAAGAGCATGCATTAATATTTACGGCTGCCGTGAATTTTTTTTTTTCCCCTTCTATGTTCTGTTTAGTCTCCTGGGGAGAAGGAGAGGTTGGAGCCATGCAGGAGCTCCTGTTTTTCTTCCTGCTTTAATAAATGGTGATGTTCTCTCTCTGTGAAGGTGAAGCACTCACTCACTCTGTCTCTCGCTCTTTCTAATGCTCTCTAATTGGAGCGAGGGCTGTAGAGCGAGATGTGGGGTCCAACCACGCCGGAGATGAAACACACACGGAATTCAGAGGGAAAAATAATTCTCGGTGAATTATTCCGAAAACGTTCGACTCAGGTGACGATTAATCTTACACGTTAACTCGTTTCGGAGAAATCTTCAAGATGTATCTACTACATGGAAACAGCTAGTCACTCTGTACACCAAAGTACTACTGAATTTTGATTGGTCAGAAGATGTTGATTACCTTTCTATACCAGTAAGCGACGTTCCTCAGAATCCACTTGTTCTTGTACGCTTTCATTTCTAGAATAAAATCTTAAACAGCGACTTTTGACACAGCTTTCTGTGAGGAGATGTTTATGTCAGTCACAGCTTTAATTTGAAGTTTTTCAAAATGGGAAAGTATTCGAGAAATGTTCTGGAAAGAAAGGCAGGCCCCAGTTACTTATAACTTCATTAACACAAGTGATATCAGGAAATAACTTCTTTCACACGTTCCAGACATCATATTACATGTAGCTTTAAAAATCATGATCATATAAATTAAAATTTGTAAGAGGAGGAATAAAGGAATAAAACACTTCAGGATGCTGCCTTTTTCCTTAAGCTGCTTCACATCAAACTCATCAATCATTTTTTCCCATAAAACATCAAGATACTGAATTTTTTATTCCTTATCTATTATGACTTTTATTCACTTTTTCCAAAGAAGCTTATAATACTGAGGTCGCGACCAGTTCATGCACATCATTTATTATACTATGACGTGTTGTTTTTCGATAGTCTTCGCCTGCTATGTGTCATTTTTTCGTGCTCTTAGTCCGTGTTGTGCCATTAAAAGGTCGAGCCAGTGATTTTTAGGTTGTTAAAAAATCTCTAGCGTTCTAGAAGTTTCTGTGGAGTTCCAGGATCTGAAAAAATAAAATAAAATAAAATAAATAAATGAATAAAATAAAATTAATTAATTAATTAATTAAAAAATCAATACAAAATAATATAAAATACTAAAATAATAATAATAATAATAATAATAATAATAATAATAATAATAAAAATAATAATAACTAACATATTGCAAATCAGGACAGTGAGGTATTCCTATTTTTCTGTCACTCATGTTTTCATTCAGTAAATTTCAGAATTTAGCTTCATTCATTTTTATTACATTATGGATTATACATTTTTTTTTTTTTTGAGGGTGTGGCTTTGAACAGACAGACACTCTCTTCAAATCACTGATTCCACCTTTTAACCGTTCAGGTCTGCTCTTTAAACTGGATTCTGCTGGATTCAGTTGTAAATACAAACTAAATAAATAGCGTAAAGAATTGTCACGGTTCTGATGATTTAATCAGGACTCTTTTTTTTTTTCACCGCACAAAAAGAGCCAGTGTGGTTTTTATTGATGTTCCCTGGAAGATGCTTCACTCCTTTCCACTTCTTCACTGCTACCTCTGTCCCTTTATCCTCCTTTATTCCTGACGTTAATCTTCTCATTTTCCCCACTTAAAGAATCTTTCTCTCTCAATCGGTGTCTCTTCCTGTCAGCTACAGTAACCAGGTGAAAAATGCTACCATTGTGTGTGTGTGTGTGTGTGTCCTGGACTAACCATCTGCCAGAGGCTATATTATGTCTGTGATGTGAGGCAGGGGCAGTGTTGACATGGGCATTAAAGGCCAGGTAGTGGTACGACTGTCTGAGTCGATTTAAAGGACGCTCACTCAGACAGAGAGAGAGAGAGAGAGAGAGAGAGAGATGTGTTCAGTTTACTATCCTTGGGAGTGTGTTCCTGGTTGTAGCGTCTGCTCACCTGTCAGTGCTGAGCGAGCTAACCGAGGCCTGTCTGCTGGAATCGAACTCACTCGGCAATGTGATGTGTTCATTTATCTGTGTGTGTGTGAGAGAGAGAGAGAGAGAGAGAGACAGGGAGGAAATTGGTCAGCATTGAATCTAGCATTAAAGCTGTAAATACACTGTACTTTAAAATATTAGCATAAATCCAGACTTCATCTAATTGATTACATCATTCTATATACACATCGATGATAAACAAAAAAAAATGTAAATATTCTTAGATTTTATTGAAAAAGGCACATAACAAAAAAATTCAAATGACGAGATAAGACGTCCGAATGAGTTATTAATTGTGTACTAAATTATGTTCAATATGTTCGAGCAAAAGGATAGGAGTACTCACAGACAGCAAGCAGCTCACAAAAAGAACAAAACACGTAATGTTTAGTTTAATGAATCCCTGAACAATAACCACAACAGAGCCTGGTTATTATTCCCTAGCTAGCTAGATAATTAGGGAAGAAATAAAATGGTCTGTGAATGGTTTTAGTTCAGATCAGATTCTCTCGCTCTTGTATTGCGCTTGCTTTTATTCTCTTGTTTGTTGTGTCTCTGATAAAGCATTATTGGAGCAGTAATTAAACACCGTTCTCGAGTTTAAGACCAGACGGCTTAAGACGGCTTGGATCAGCCGAGACGGAATCTTAGGCCAAGTCAAATCAGTCGAATCTGAATGAAAGGGAGACTGAAAAAGCATCAAATTGTTTTTGTTCTTTGGCTTCATTTGTACATTTCACCACTTTTATGTTTGAAACTCACAGACAAGACCTTATTTAACAAGATCAACACCCAAGACTTGGATTATTACTAATTTGAACCTCAATTTGTCTCAATTAAAACCTCTGCCTCGTTCTGTATCGTATTACATTGGAACCTTGGCACAGGAATTTAATTGGTTCTGGAGGCGAGTTCTTAAGGTGAAAATTTGTATCGCGAAACGAATTTCCCCATCGGAAATAATGTAAATGCAGAAAATTCATTCCAGCCACCTGAAAATATGACCAATATGACCGATACAAAGCGTATGTAAACTGTATGGCTGCTTACAAAGAACTGACCCAAGACAAGCATTCCATGTCAAGGCTCCTCACAGGAAGTCATGCCACCAAGCTTGGGCTAAAAATAGTACAGACCACCCATGCCACCAATCTGTCAACAAAAAACGCCCAAAAAATCACCTAGCTTTTGAACTCATGCTGAAGGTAACACTGGTATCGTGGGTTGATTCTTTTGAAACAGCTTTCACTGACTGGGTTAGAAATGTAAAATTCGCAAACTTGCTTTGGTCGGCTTTGCTTGGCTTGACACAAACAAGTTTTGAACAGCTCCTGGACGTACGTGCAACTTAGCCAGTGTTCGGTTCAGTACGGTCCGTTCATATGCCGAAAATGGTTCATATGCCGATGCAAATACCTTGCAAAATTCCAAGGCGAAAATTCATAAAGGAGCTGATTCGTATGCCAAGGTTTCACTGTGTTACTTTTCCATGGTATGTATCAACTCATGCCCACAATATGTTCCAGTATATCCATATTTTATGCTATTTCTATACTAGATTTCTATATTAGAATTTGATTCAAATGAGAAACAAGAGCTCACTTTCAGCACATTTGAGTGTCTCCATGTACATTTCTCTACACTTCCTGAGCTGAACATGACTGATGAAGCTTTGCTGGATGTGGATGTGAATGTGGCTGTGAGAGGGCTGCCAGATATCCCATAATCCCCTTGTGAATCTTTGCCGCCTGCCAGAGCCGAGATAGAGCCGTCAGCTCAATGAAGACTGGACACTTCGGTCCACATCGTCCTCTCAGCCTGTCACCGCGTTGTGTCCCCGGAAAAACCTGATAAATTCAAGAGGCTGTGATCCTGCGTAGAGAGGATGGTTTCAGAGACGGAAAAAAAAGGGGGAAAGAGAGAGGCGGAGAGGGAGAAAAAAGAGAAAATATACCTGTTAGACAAATGAGACCAAAAAATTAAGACTGATACTGCTGTTTTTATCCTAATCTGCAGCCATGGAGCCATTTCAAGCTACTTTCATGAGGCTTCCAAAGAGTCAGATTAACTGTCTAATATTTTAGTTCCATGGTGTGTTTGTGAGTGTGTGTGTTGTATGTGTGTGTGTACAGCACTGATGGGATGTCTCTCAGGCACTGAATATGTCGATGGGTGGTAAATCTGTCTCCCAGTGCATGAGCTCTGTCTTTCTCCCTCGTCTCTCACAATCTCTGTCCAGCGGCAGAGCTGCTATCCACGGCTAATCTGTTTTCCATTTTTAAATACTTCATCTCCAAGCTTTTGGAAGGACAATCGAGTCCTTTGGATCATGGCTCTAAAGTCAGCCTTCAAAAAAAATGTAAAAATCCTTGTGCGATCGAGGCCCGAGTCGCTCTGAATCTCAGCTGTATAAACCCCAAATAGTTTATGAGCTGCTGGGGATCGTGGCTTATTTTGTATCTGAGTAACTTAATGTTGATGTGGGACCGGCGCTGTTTGTCACTCTGTCACAGTTTACGGATATTGCAAATCAATTTATTAGCTTATAAAAAAATAAATAAATAAAATAAATAAAAAACTCGGCTTTGAGGTTTGAATGTCTGGAGTGGCATATATGGAATATTGATTTATTTTTTGAGGCTCCATGTCTTTTATTTTTTAATCGCAAAAATAGAGAATTTGTTGCTGGCCAGCTGAAATCCAATTCTGTACGCTTTCTTATTGTGTCACGTCTTTATGGGCTTAAGCACGCTGATATTTGTGAGTGAAAGTGCAACTTTGGACAACAATGTGAGCATGTAGGCCTGAAGTGAAGAAAAAGTGCTGGAGCTAAAACATTAGAAGATGATTTACTTTACATATAATATAATAATGATGAGAAAAACAATCAGCATCTATCTATCTATCTATCTATCTATCTATCTATCTATCTATCTATCTATCTATCTATCTATCTATCTATCTATCTATCTATCTATCTTGTTAAATTCTTTGTCCATTCTATATAAATACTATGTAAAGCCTGAATGTGGCTTCTCTCACTCTCTAAAAAAAATAAAATAAAAATAAATAAATAAAAATAAAAATAATAATCCTTGCTAGATATTTTTATATTTGATTTAAATAAAAAAAAAATATTTATAGATATAAATGAAAATATATTATGTACTGTATGTACAAATAATAATAATAATAATAATAATAATAATAATAATAATTATTATTTTTTTTATTATTATTATTTAAACTACTCCATACTTTAAGCAAGGGACATATAGATGCCATGTGAAGTGAAAAGAAAAAAAATTCTTATGCATTATGTAGTCAGTGTTCATGTGTGTACCAGAAGAGAGAGAGAGAGAGAGAGAGAGAGAGAGAGAGAGAGAGGAGGTGGAGAAAGCAAGGTTTTGTAAACATGTGTCTATCCTAATAGAAGCTCAGCAGCATTTTGATCCTCTAACCCTTCCTCTACCTGTAACAGCACCGACATCAAAGCCGTCAAGAGAAACAGGCGAGGCATCTGAACATGTTTCTACTCCTCCCCTGCTGTTTCTGTTTATCTCACACACACATACACACACACACACATGTTTCTGCCGTAATGGGCCGAGATTTAAATAAGACATGACCCCAGAGCAGAGCAGCAGCATCACAAATAGCACAACGACTCGCTCTGTGATCCGAGCGGCAGGCCGGCGATTTCCTTCTCTCGGCATCATCCGTTTTGCTTTACGGTTTGTACAGGAATAAATGTGACATAATTAAAATGTCAAAAAAGTAAACACTCTTTTAAAATTTTTAAAATGAATTGATTTCTGAATCGAGTTTTGATTTAATTCATTCTGACAGTGTGGTGGTTGTATGGTATATGATACAAACCCAATCTTTCTCTTTGTTTCAGTAGAAAATGTGTAACTGGTGTAGACAAGAATTTTTTCCTTTTAGTGAGAGAAGATCAGAACCCATTGGGTTAAAATGTACATGTAAAGAGTGTTCGCTGAGGGGATTAAACTTTTATTTTTGTAAAATGCTTTCAGTAATTCTTCAGTCAAACGTATAATTTAACTTTAATTCATCCTTTCAGAAATTGACCTATTTATTCAATAAGGGAAAAATTTGTGTCTTTGTTTTACCAAAATGTATGTATGGGCTTTGGATTAAAATAAAACATATCAATGTTCATATCAATAATAAATCATAAATGTTGGCCTTCTGTGCTTTTTACAGAGGGTCAACCAACCCAAATTGAATACAGGGTCCCTTTATATTTGGTGCATGAACCCTTGGTAATCAACAACACCACCACCACCACCAACAACAAAAATGCACTATAGAGGCTCCGGTGCTTCTGGGGCTTACTTTATACTATATGGTCCCTGTAGATTTGGTGCTTGGACTCCTGCTAAACAACAACAATAACAACAGTAGATTATAGGGTCGCTGTAGCTTTGGCCCATGGACCCCTGCTAAACAACAACAACAGCAACAACAAAAACAACAGCAACAACAATGTTATACTGCATGGTGCCTGTAGCTTTGGTGCTTCGACCCCTGGTAAACACCACCACCAACAACAACAATAGTAGACTATAAGGTCTCTCTAGCTTCAGTGCTTGGACCTCTGGTAAACAGCAACATCAACAACAACAAACTATGGGGTATCTGTAGCTCTGGTGCTTGGACCCCTGGTAAACAACAACAACAATAACTACAGTAGATTGTAGGGTCTCCATAGCTTGGCACATAGACCTCTGGTAAACAACAACAACAGCAGCAACAACAACATACTATAGGGTCTGTGTAACTCTGGTGCTTAGACCCCTGGTAAACAACAACAACAGCAACAACAATGGTATACTGTATGGTCCCTGTAGCTATGGTGCTTGGACACCTGGTAAGCAACAACAAAAACAATAACAACAACAACAATATACTGTACTAACAGTATATTATATGGTCCCTGTAACTTACCTGGTGCTTGGACCCCTTGTAAACAACAACAACAACAACAACAGTAGACTATAAGGTCTCTGTAGCTTTGGCGGATGGCCCCTCTGGAAACAACAACAATGGTATAATATATGATCTCTGCTTTGGACCCCTGATAAACAATAACAACAACAACAACAACAGTATGCTACAGAGTCTCCCATAGTTTGCTGCTTGCAGCCCTAGTACACAACAACAGCAACAACAAAAACATACTATAGGGTCCCTGTAGATTTGGTGCTTGGACCTCTGGTAAACAAAAACAACAGCACCACTACCACCAGCACCAACAACAACATACTATAGAGTCCCTGTAGATTTGCTGCTTGGTAAACAAAAACAACAGCAACAACACCACCAACAACAACAGTATACTATAGAGTCTCTGGGGCTTGGATCCCCGGTAAACAACAACAACAAACAAACAAACATAAAATATGTACAACAGGATGTTGTAGCTTTGGTGCTTGGACCCCTGCTAAGCTCATACTGGAATTGTCATATAGCTGTATAAATTATATATGTTGTATCTGTTCCAAATCACCAATTGGGACATTGTTTTCCAACATCTGTGAATGCAAAACAACAGACAAGCTCCAGGACTTGCTCAGACTTTTGACTCAATGACTCATGACTTTCGAGGGAACTCGACGGTACGTCATGGCTGGTGCTATGGGTTCCCATACCATCAGCCATGATGCAGCATTGAGTTCCCATGAAAGGGAACTACACCAGGTTACATATGTAACCCGGTTCCCTGAGAAGGGAACGAGACACTGAGTCATGACTGACACTATGGGTTCCCATAGAGTCAGCCATGATGCAGCATTGAGTTCCCTTTCAAGGTCTTTCATATGGTTGAATTGGATGAGGTTTTCTCCAAAGATCAAGCTTCCTCAGTTACCTCGAAGGGTGAAGCCTTGCACTGGAGACTGAAGGACAAATATTAGATCATTTTTAGTGATCCAAAGCATTTTATCTTCATGTTTACTGGTGAAAACAGTTCGGTCAGTGATTTTACACTCAGCTAATTTGTTGGGATTAACCAGGCTGAGTAACACGTCCATTTATAGAGTCAAGGTAGATTTGGTGCTTGGACCCCTAATGATAAATCATACGATGGTGTACTTTAGGAGCAATTTTGGATATGTTCTTACTCCAAATAATTCTGACATGCTGCTTACTACAGAGTGATATCAATGTTTATCATAATTAATAATTAACCAGGTAAAAAAAAAGAAAAAAAGAAATCAGTATTTTTGGGGTTTGTATGATATGATATTCTTCATAGCTAAAGCATTTCTGCTGCAGCAGTTCAGTTCATTTTAGTTCAAGTTTTTAATAAGTTCACAATAATTACTCACGACTTTGGAGGTTTTTTTGTAAAACCATAAAAGGAAACTTTTCGATGTAAAAAAAAATATATATAAATTTCAGATAAAAGAAATCCAATTGAAGCGATATTTCGCCTCAGAAATCAGGCTGGAAATCTTGATTAAATTGAGGTTAGACATATAATTAGTCACTTCTGGTTCGAGCCTTTGTTTTTTTTTTTGTTTTTTTTTTAAAGACAACAGGATAATGCATTTGAGCAGAGAGCAGAGAGAAAAGCCAATTAACAACGGGGGAAAAAAAAGAGCATCGCTAAGTGGTCAAAGTGGAGGAGGAC
The DNA here is from genome assembly GCF_019097595.1 of Hemibagrus wyckioides. Lineage (NCBI taxonomy): Eukaryota > Metazoa > Chordata > Actinopteri > Siluriformes > Bagridae > Hemibagrus > Hemibagrus wyckioides. Next base: position 28,518,027 of record NC_080720.1, read on the forward strand.
AATCGCTGTGAAAGCTGCAGCTTCGCTTAAAACACTCATCTTAAATCACACACAATGGCAACGTAGATGTGTGAGGCGCGGACGTGAGCCGGCAAATGATACACAGATACATGTTTCAAAAACCTCTTTATTAACGTACGGAATATGAAAATGATCAGAGATGTTCTGAGGGAGTTGATTGTAATAAAAAATAATATATTCTTGGTAACATTTTATTGTGATGGATAAACGTGTGCTATCGATTTTAGACGTGTATAATTAACCTTATTATTAATTAGATCTAATGAATTATTTTTTCCTAACCTTCATGCTGTATTTTGATTTTTTTAATTTGTTATATAAAATGGATTAAACAGATAAATCATTATTTTTTTTATCGACGCATATGATCTGTTTAAACAATATGGGTAATACATTTTTAACAATTCTTATCTGAATTCTTTTTCTGCAAAGTGATCTGAATTTTTTTTAATAATTATAAATAAATAATTAATTTGTCTATCTCAATTATTGAAATATCATTGAACACCCCCCCTCCCCCCACACACACTGAATATACACATAGATATATATAGATAGATACATACATACATAAGGAAATAAAATAAAATATATAATAAATGTTAAATCAAATGTAAATAATATTTTTGACTGGTTTATATATATATATATATATATATATATATATATATATATATATATATATATATATATATATATATATAAAATAATGAAATAAATAATAAAAAAACAAAGAAATAAGAAAGAAAAAAACGGTATATACCTTGTTACATTTCATAATAATAATAATAATAATAATAATAATAATAATAATAATAATAATAATTATATATGGTGCTAAAAATCAATATTAATGGTTTGAGAAGCTTCTTCTTAAGGTCAAAGTTCAAACGATATGCTTCCTTTTTTTTAAAAGCTTACCTCCGTAACATGACAAAAAGAAAGAGATCAGAAAGGAACAGAGAGATGAGAGGAAAGGCGGAGATGAAGAGGAAGATTGCAGGAGGAGGAGGAGGAGGAGCAAACGAGGGAGAGAGAGAGAGAGAGAGAGAGTGAGAGAGAGAGAGAGAGGGAGGTCGAATGAGAGTAGCAGCTAAAACAGCATTATTAGCTTCTCTGCAGCGGCGGCCCATTTGTGTCCATTTGCATGTGGCACGGGCGGCAGCTGTTGAGGTGTAATGAGCGGTTGTCACAACACGCGGGAGGAGGGCCTCAGTCGCGCCGCGCTCCAAATCAACCCCTGTCACTCCGCACGGCCAGACACACACTGGCAACCTGCAATTCCCTCACACACTTCCTTCCTGCGCCGCCGGCCTAAATGGCCCTCTGAAAGAAGTAAATCTGCAAAGTTGTGTTTAATAACATTGCGAGTGAGAGTGATATCGGAGTGCTTTCTCTCTCTCTCTGTGTGTGTGTGTGTGTGTGAGGGGTTAAGAGGGATTTGTGATGTTTTGCTCCTTGCATGCTCTAATCTATTCACTGAAGCACTTCAAGAAAAAGACAATTCGGTGAAGTTTGAGCTGTAACACGTCCGTCACGTGGCGTCCGCCGTCCGTCAGAGTGAAGCGTGCTTATTTAACCAGTGGGGAATCACTCACACGGCAGGAACGACGGCGGCCAATGATAGGTGTGTGTTCACCACTTGGAGTGTGTGTGCTGTGAACTGCGTGTGAGCGTGGGGTTTGAGTACGATCTGAACGATTCGAAGAGAAATATCTGCATCCTTATTCCAGGCTCGTGCCTTAACGTGATGTCATCGCTGGATAAACACGGCGCTTTATTTTAACACGCTTTAGAAATCAGCAGAAGTTCGAACCTTTTCCGGTGGCTGCGTCTAAAATGTTGTTGTGTTGGAATCAAAGACAGATAGAGGTCACGTCGGATGTAGTGAGCACTTACAGTGAATGAGAACAGAACCGTCTGGGTTCAATCCCGTGTTAAAAACGTGTAATAAATACATAAATATAAATTATATCTAACATAGAAAGCCATAAAATAAACAAACGAGCAGACAAACATGCAGAGAAATAAATAAACAGCCAAATACATACATAAACAAACAAGAAACAAATAATACAAAATAATTTGATTAAAAAAAAACAGGCAAACAAAGAGAAAAATAAAAAATAAATAAGCAGCCAATTACATAAATAAATCAATAAAAGCAAAAAAAAATATATAGAAAACAATAATAAATAGGAATAGGCAAAAACAAACAAACACCTAAAAGGCAAAGCAATCAAACAGATAAATATACAAATAAAACATAATAAATTTGAAATACATAGAAATTGAAAAATAAATTAAATAAAAAATAAGCAAAAAAATGAAGCAATAATAAATAACACAAAGCAGGCAAACAAACCTATAAATAACTAAATAAATTCATTCATTAATTAAAAATAAATAAATAAAACAGTAAATAAATAAACAACAAATTATTAGAAAATAACAACAAAAACTTTATTGATATTTTCTCTGCAGTTTGTCACAAAAATGATGCATGTGAACTTCCACTTCAGACTGAAGCCACTGCTTTTAGAAAGTGTTAAAGAGATACAAGAATTAGCCGAAGATCGTGTGGAGTAGCTTGTTTCCACGGTGCACCTTTTTATTTAAAGGCACTCATTTTGAATGAAGACCGATCACATGATCAGACAACGGATCAGGAAAGTCGTGATCTCGTGATGATTAGGATGTCAGGACTCAGAAACGTGATCATCATCGTAAGATCACGTCCTGGTGGTGTCCTGTTTCCTGCACGCAACACGAGTCCTTCATCAGCTGAAAGACGTCACTTTAGAAAGTCACTGAAAGGTGAGGAGAAAAGAAAAACAACCAAAAAAAACAAAAATGACTTTTATTTGAAGCGAGAAAGCACAAAACTCCAAGCTCAGAGACGCAGGAGCCCACCAGCCAGCGCCGGAGCAGTTTTTTTTTGTGCATCACGTCTGATTAATGAATTCATTTGAACACAGCCGCGCCCGTATCAGCAGGCGCACATTGATATGCACAAACAAAAACATAAAGCAGAAATGGAAATAACTCGGCTAAGTTTTCTTGCCCCCACAAGGCAAAGGCAAAGGCAGAACTTGGCTCAACCTGAGAAAGGAATGGAGAAAATTAGTGGGTGAAAGAAAAAAAAGAAAAAGTAAAGTAAGGAAAAAAGAGGAAGGGGAAGGGGGGATTGTTTCAGAGAAACACATTTCCAATATAATTTGTCACTGATGCATAAATCTCGCTGACAGCCTTGCGTCAGTGTAATGATGTCGCCGCACGCGGAAAGCTGTGTAAACTTGCGCAGTTGCAGAAAGCTCAGAAAGACAGAGATAGAAGGAGGGTGGAAGAAAAAAAAAAAACCTATATGTTGAGCATCACCTTATTTGCATAATTTAGTGAAACCCAATGAGCCAGTGCGGAGTGTACAGGCAGGAGTAATAAGCGCTCGGGAAGGGGAGGGGAGCTCCGAGAACTCTAATGGTTCGCCTATGGGGATTTCAGCTCTCCATGGGGGATGAAAATGAGCACTATTTTTCAAACAGCAGGGGTAAAGGTTTTAAAACCAGAAACACATGCCGGGATAAAGATGTTAATGCCATGGGGTGCAACGCAGGAGAAGGAGGGGAAAAAAAAAGCGATCGGCATCGAGAGGAAGAGAGAGCGAAATAAAAAAAATAAGCACCGTAATTTCAGCATTAAGACGTAATAATCGTGTTTCACTTGAGATATTAAAACGGTAACCCGCGTCGTCTCGTAAGGCAGAAATAGATAGATAAATAAAGGGAGGAGAGCGTCATCAGGTAACACGGCCTAATGGAGCGGTGAAACAGTGCAGCGCTCACTCAGTGTGTGTGTGTGTGTGTGTGTGTGTGTGTGTGTGGTACACAGGCCTCGGGAGTAGATCTTAGGAATATAATCAGCACTTTCCCTTATGAATAAATAGTTTTTCAGACTTCTGCGAGGTAAAGTTTTGTGTGTGTGTGTGTGTGTATAAACATATGAGGCAAAAGACGGAGAAATAAATGTCTCTGGCTTTTTTTTTTAGAAAGCAGTTTCGCTGAGAAAGCAGTCGAGAAAGTAGAGAAAGAGAGATACTGACGTTGTGTTCATTGCACCAGGAAGAAATGTGTGTGTGTATGTGAAAGGAATTGTTGTGTAGGTATTCTGTAGCTGTCTATTAAACTTGACTGCTTTCTTTAAAACGTTCGCTTCAGATCGATTGATTCCTCCAGTTTAAAGGAAGCACTTTATCCTGGGGGATTGATAGGAGTCGATCCCGGGAGTCAACCAGAATACACGGAGTGTTTATTTAGAACGGTAACCAGAGACCTGGGGAGAAACGTGGAGAAGATGGAAGAACATCCAAGCTCAGGATCGAGAGCTTCACATCAAACATCAGAAACCTGGGAAACGTCTCATCTCGGTTATCTTCGCTTGAGTTCAATACAGTGATATGAAAAATAAAAACAACACCCATTGATTGGCGGCTCTGTGGGCGGAAACAGGAAGACGGACCACTCTTTACAACCGTGTCGATCTGAAAAGCATCTCAGAACACACGTCATGTTTAACCTGGATGATCATCAGACCACATCGAGATCTCTGACGATAGAGTAGACACCAAATTCATACAGTTGAAGCCTGCGTAGTGTTGTGAAGTTTTTTCTGTTAAACCGTGCTTTTCCATTCAAGTCCATGTGACCCAGCTGTTGCTATAGAAACGGTTAAATATTATATGCACGAGCGGAATAAACACAAGAAGTGTCTATATTAAGGACGAGTCAGGATTTTAAGGTTAAAGACAAAAGACGCAGGGTCAGAAGGGATTGTTGTGTGTGTGTGTGTGTGGATATTTAGGGGGATTGTGGTGACGGTTAAAGTCATGTTTGAGGTCAAACCCACGCTAAGCTGGTTTTGTATCCGGGATCTCGTCACAGGGGGGATTTGCTGTTTGGCTTTGGTTATGGAAAGAGACGCAGGGGTCCGTGGTGCTGTGGTGCTGTCGCTTCTCTGGCACTTTTTATCAAAACGTCCAGCCAAACCCCTAACGTCTATCAGCGAGGCGTCACATGCTAGAGACCTGCTTTGCTGGGACCGGTCTTTGACGTGTTGGCCATCAGGGTGGACACACACTGCATCCTAAATCACTCAATGTGTGTGTCCCTGAGGTTTCACTGTCCCGTTGTAGATTTGACGAATGACCTCCAACGTCAAGCGGACGCCAATGTCGACTCTTTATTAATATATTTACGTGGTTCCTTTTGACAAGAGGAGTCCGAGGAAGTGCCAGACGATCGGAAGGAAGTTTTAAAGCTGCGAGAGAGAGTGAGAGAGCGAGAGCTACTCTGAGACCTTCCTGTCATTGTGGAGAAAGGGAGCGCGAGTGGCGTCACCACCGACCAACGACCACCGACCCCACAACCTGATTTGTTCCCTAGAGTTCACGTTCGGAGAAATAAAATGTAAAGAAGTGACAAGGAAGTCAGGAGAGATTCATCCCCGCTTCACGTCACGTCCGTCACCGTGTTTGTGTTCCCTGAACTTGTTGTCCATCGTGTCAAAAGAAGCTCTGCTGAGCGTTTTTCATTTATTTGTAACCGGGCAATCAGGATTTGTTTACCGCATCATCTCAGTGGGTAAAGCACACGTTCGACACACGGGGCTGATTGCGCTGTCGGAGCGAGAGAGAGAGAGAGAGAGAGAGAGAGAGAGAGAACAGAGCATGATGGAAGTCTTGGATATCGTTTTAATTATAACGCAGGCGAGTTGATAAAGGGCGCAGTGCATTTGCTCTCTCCGGCTCCAGCTCCTTTTTTGTCAGGCTGAAAGAAAGAAGCAGCCGTGACGGCCGTGATGGGCTAAGTGCTGCTCTCTTCTCTCTCTCCGCTGTAATTTGCGGCTTTAAACGAGAGACGTTTTTTCCCTCCGACAGCTTCTCGGAGAGGAACATCAACAGAGCGATGTCGCTCATCTCACAGCAGGTAGCGGTGCACCGCGCTAAAAAATACCTCGCCACATTTCCTGCTCTCTTCCTCCATCTGCTCTCGCAGGTGCTGCTTCTCTTCCTGCGCCTCGGGGGGATGAGGCCTCCAACTTTTCACGCTTGTCTTTTGTTTTTTCCAGGAAAAGCATTAAGTCTTGTCTTGCTGTCAGCTAATGTGCAATCTACATTGTAAAAATAATCATTTTAAATCCTTCGCCTCCTGCTTCTTTCTTTCTTTCTTGCTTTATTCTGTCTTTCCTTCCTTCCTTCTGTCATTCCTTATTTCTGTCCTTCCTTCCATCTTTCATTCCTTCCTTCCTTCCTTCTTTCTGACATTACTTCTTCCCGTCTTTCCTACCTTCATTCCATCCTTCCTTCTTTCCGTCATTCCTTCTTTCATTCCTTCCTTCCTTCCTTCTTTCTGAGATTACTTCTTCCCGTCTTTCCTACCTTCATTCCATCCTTCCTTCTTTCCGTCATTCCTTCTTTCATTCCTTCCTTCCTTCTTTCCGTCATTCCTTCCTTCCTTCCTTCTGACTTTCCCTCATTCCTTCCTTCCTTCCTTCATTCATTCTGTCCATCATTACTTCTTTCCGACTTCCCTTCCTTCCTTCCATCATTCCTTCCTTAATTCCTTCTTTCAATCATTCTTTCTTTCTTTCTTTCTTTCCTTTTTTTCTTCCTTTCTTCTTCCTGTCCTTCCTTAACACACAGTGGCCCGTACAGTTACAGGATAATAATCCAGCATCTGGTCATGTGACTCACAGTTACGTCAGAGTTTAACCAAGAAACAAGTGAAACTGGAGACTCCTTCTATAACATGTTACGCAAACCTTCTTTCTCCTAAACAAAAACATTTGTTCTGTGTTAAACAACACAACAATCTAATTAATTATATATGTCCCTGTGAATGAGACGTTGCTATAGAAACGATAACGTATTACAGATACGATTCGCTATCCAGAGCGAATCAACACCTGGTGAAGTGACCGGAGAATTCGACAGTGGAAGGGTTATTAGATAAACAAATATAGTGACCCCTGTTTAAGCGCCGCGGCGTTGTTTGGCTCTGCCGGCGCTAATCGGTAATAAATCAGCGTACCTGCTTCGGACGTCTCTCCTCCAAGATGAATTGCGTGTTTAATGGAAGATGACGCCTCGAGCACAATGACAATTACCTGCCGTATTCTCCATTAGGACAGCGACGGCCGCCACCTTCCTCCGTCACGGCCCACAGCACGCACACACACACGCACGCACGCACGCTCGCGGCTGCGCTTTAGCTTTTAATTACCGGCCTTTTTCCTGAGCGTTAATGCATGGCCCTGCTCATACACACAGCCTCTCTATTCTGGCCTATGACACACTGAATTACTCCCCCCTGTGTGTGTGTGTGTGTAAGAGAGAGGTGTGTGTAGTCAACCGGAACACTCAAGCTCCCGGTCTGGGTCAAGATTCAGACTATGAAATACATGTGTGATCATTCTCCTCATCATTCTTTATCTGGAGAGTCAAAGTGTTTTATTTAATTACCACCACTGCTCATCAGACCTCTCTCTCTCTCTCACACACACACACACACGTCTCTCTCACTCTCTCTCTCACACACACACTGTCTCTCTCTCTCACACACACACACCTCAAACCTCTCTTCCTTTATCCATTATTACTCATCTCTTCTATCACTCTATCCACTCAGATAATAAAAGTAAGTGTGTAAATGAGCTGAGAAGATGATAACCGACTAAAACTCAGCTAGAAGCGACTGTATGATCAGCTCCAGGGACGCGATCTGTGACTGGATCCTCAAACAGCATCGTGTAGGTCAGAAAAGGACACACTGAGTTTAACTGAGTTCACAAAGTTTATCTAGCTCGCGAATTTAACAAGCTAATTCATAGAGATAAACTAGCTAGCGAATTTAACCAGCTAATTCGCAGAGTTTAACAAGCTAGCTAATTATTACAAGCTAATTCACAGAGTTTAACTAGCTGGCTAGCAAGAGTTTAACTAGCTAGCGAATTTAACCAGCTAATTCACAGAGTTTAAATAGCTAGCAAATTTAACAAGCTAAATCACAGAGATTAACTAGGTAGCTAATTATTACAAGCTAATTCACAGAGATTAACTAGCTAGCAAATTTAACAACCCGTCCATTTTGAAGACTTTCCTCACAATTTTAGCCATCCAACACGTTTTTCTGATCCGTTCATATCCTATAAATTGTTACTATAGCAACAGTAACATTAATATTATATAATATAATATCACAGTATAAACCTGAGATTTGTCAAATCTGTTCTTTTCTAGGAGCTTCTTATAGGAAACTCGGTCTGACCAATCAGAACACAGAGTGGTGTTATATAACAGCGAGACAACAAAGCTCAGTCTTCCGTAACTCTTCCTTAAACCGGTCCGGCGTTCTGCTATCAGCTGCAGTTCATTTACGAAGCTCTGTTCTTCCTCTTTCTTCTTCTCATCAGCAGCATGAAATCATTTTCAGATCCACGGAGTGCGAGATGTGCATCACGAACATCACGCCTGAAGCCAAGCGCGAGAGAGAAGCATGCTAATCAGAGGATCTTTGATTAGCTCGTGCCGTCAGAGTGGCGGTTTATTCAGCGGATGAAGAGTGAGTGTGTCTCACATCCATTCTGTTCTGTACCTGTGCTACTTCCCAGAATTCCTTCGTAACTATTCAGCGACAGTGCAGGGGAAAGCACACATAAACGCTCATCTGAATAGGGGTGCAAATAAAGTGGAATAAACAATTAGCAAATCGCACGTGGACTTCAGGTGACACCTGTGCTGATGATTGGAGAATGGGAATGAGGTGTTTTTAAGCTGCGCCTACTGAAAAAAAATCCTGTTGTATTGATTTAATGTCAATGTGGATGACGGCTCCATGTGATTGAACTGAGAAGCATGAACACAGTGATCGTGATTCAATGTGGATTTTCAAATCCCTGAATACAATCAAACCCCAAGCTCACAGTCAAACTGGTGATATGTGGCTACCACCAGCTACCTATTTACCACCATCTACCTATTTACCACCAGTTACAAATCTACTCCTACCTACATATCTACCACCATCTACATATCTACCACCAGCCACTTAGTCACCACCTGCATATCTACCACCACCTGCATATCTACCACCATCTACATATCTACCACCAGCCACTTAGTCACCACCTGCATATCTACCACCACCTGCATATCTACCACCATCTACATATCTACCACCAGCTACTTAGTCACCACCTGCATATCTGCCACCACCTGCATATCTACCACCATCTACATATCTACCACCAGCTACTTAGTCACCACCTGCATATCTGCCACCACCTGCATATCTACCACCATCTACATATCTACCACCAGCTACTTAGTCACCACCTGCATATCTACCACCATCTACATATCTATCACCAGCTACTTAGTCACCACCTGCATATCTGCCACCACCTGCATATCTACCACCATCTACATATCTACCACCAGCTACTTAGTCACCACCTGCATATTTACCATCAGCTACATATCTACCACCAGCTACTTAGTTACCACCTGCATATCAACCACCAGCTACATATCTACCACCAGCTACATATCTACCACCAGCTACAAATTTACCATCAGCTACATATCTACCACCAGCTACACATCTACTACCAGCTACACATCTACCCCTACCTACACATCTGCCACCAGCTACCCAGTTACCAACACCTGAATATCTGCCACCAACTACATATCTATCATTAACTATCTAGTTACCATCCGCTTCAAATCTACCACCAGCTACCTAGTTACCACCACCTACATATCTACCACCAGCTACCTAGTTTCCACCATCTGCCAAGTAACCATCACCTACATATCTACCACCAGCTACCTAGTTACCACCACCTACATATCTACCACCAGCTACCTAGTTACCACCACCCACATATCTACCACCAGCTACCTAGTTACCACCACCTACATATCTACCTAGTTTCCACCATCTGCCAAATAACCACTACCTGCATATCTACCACCAGCTACCTAGTTACCATCACCTACATATCTACCACCAGCTACCTAGTTACCACCACCCACATATCTACCACCAGCTACCTAGTTACCACCACCTGCTACCTAGTTACCACCACCTACATATCTACCACCAGCTACCTAGTTACCATCACCTACATATCTACCACCAGCTACCTAGTTACCACCACCTACATATCTACCACCAGCTACCTAGTTACCACCACTTACACATCTACCACCAGCTACCTTCTTACCACCACCTACATATCTACCCCCACCTACGTGGGTACCACCAGCTGTTTGTCTTTATTTGATGCCACAGTCTACGTTCTGTGTCTGCCAGTGAATAATGCTAAGCAGCTAAAACTGAATGGTTAAAACGTATCTCCAGTAGGTTCTGAAGCCTGTAGCTATGTGTTTGATGCTACTGAATTTTTGGATCTCCTGGATCTCACTTGGATATCGTAGCTCAGAACTTGCTTTGCTTCACGGATAAACCGTGTCATGATGACAATCTCTACACAAACAATAAGCATCACTGCAACTTTTCTATCCGTCTCCAGACTCCAAATCAAAAACTTCCAACATGCGCTCGGATTACCATGATGTCATCCGCGACTAACTTTTCTGCTCCTCGCCACTTTGATCCGGACGTTATTCCGGGTGCTGGGAGAGAGCCGCAGAGCGAGCTGAGGAAGAGCAGATGCCGAGGAGGCGCGATACGGATCAGTGCATTTGAGTTCAGCGAGTCACGCAGAGATGCACTGCTTTCCTTTAAGCGCAAAAATCCCATTTGCCTCCTCAGAAATGTAATAAGTGCCACTCGGAGATGGACAACATATTCATTTCTTATTATTGACCTCTAAGGAAGAAGAAGGAGGCACTCAGCTTCTGATATACTCTAGCTGCAGGAAAATCACCAAAAGGCTGTTTTTTTTTTTTTTTTTTAACTTCTAAAAGACGTGGTTTGAATTTTTTATTTATTTTTTTTCTGTACATTTATTTATTCGATTACGTCCAAATTAACGGATAAAAGACGGAGAAGTAATGCGATTAGGAGAAGAAAAAAAACAACAAAGAGCACTTTGCGAAAGCGGAACGCCGATGCGGTTTCTCGTGTTGAGATCTTGTGCAGATTTACAGGAAAATCCTCCCAAAATAAAAAGAAATCCAATGGAGAGGAAATCACCGACGGGCTTGGAGGGTCGTTTCTTGTTTTTTTCTTTAAAAAGATATGCTCTGATTTAATTGATTAGTGTCGGAATGAACGGACGAGAAGCAGACAAGTGATGTATCTTTGGAACTGTATGACTTTTGTTTTTATTTTTAATCCCGATCTACTTTTAATTTCGTCTTAAGGGTTAAACGAGGCCCTGTGATGGACTGGTGACCTGTCCAGGGTGTATCCCTGCCTTTCACCCAATGTGTCCTGGAATACGCTCCAGCACAATACGCTCCCTGTGACCCTAATTAGGAATAAAGCAGGTATTCCATGGATGGAAGGGTTAAACGAAACGAAATGTGAGATCAGTTTGACCTTTCGCGCTGTGACGCCTCACAACCTCGTAATGAACAACCAGACAAACAGAGAGACAGAACCAATCGTTGTCTCGCATTAAAAACTGTTCTTCGTGTCTGGTTTTGATACGAAGAACAGTTTCTCGAAACAAACCTTCCTTTTCTCCTCGCATTAAAGCTTTAACTAAACACCAGGATGACGATTTAGCAAAAAAATAAAAATAAATAAATAAATCACAGGAAGACGTCAAACAAACATCACTGTGACTAGAATCGTATTCTGTTCCTTGTGGAAATCCAGATGATACAGTTATGATGACGCTTACTGTGTGAATTTTCGTTAAAATCTTTCCTCTACGGCAACGTTTCATAAAATGCATGCGTCTTTACTTACACACACTGCTGCAAATTTAGAAATGTGAAAAGGCTTTTCTTTCTACTTTTTTGTTACACTTCCTGTTAATAATAGATGTTCTTTAAGATCTGGAGAAGGATTCTGTAACCACTACAGTTCCTGCTTCTTGGAAAAAAACAAACAAATAAACAAAAAACCCATAAAGAAAGTGTTTTTCTGATGAGTTTTCCCTGAATGCCACACACACACCTTTTTTTCAAGAAATTGAATAAATAAATAAATGTATGAATAAATGAATAAATAAATGTATTTACAGTAATGAGACTTCCTCAGTTCTTCAGACAACTCTGGGCCACGGATCTGAAGGTAGCAGGTTTTTTGTGGATTTGGGTTTTTCAGAGTTCTTGTTGAATTCTGTGGAATTCCAAAATACTGGAAAAATTCTGGCAGAATGACTTCTATTATATATATATATATATATATATATATTTATAGGAGACAGGAGACAGTGGAGTTGTAGGAACAGCTTCGGAAAACTCTTCCCTGCCGGAGTAGCTGGAGACGGACGCGTATTTCATGTAGATTAACTTCTTCCAGTCAAACTCTCTCTCTCTCTCCGTTTCATCTATATGTACAACACACTGATCAATTTTTACGATATCAGCCTTTGCCACGCTTTCTTCCTTGTGCATTAAGATATCAGATGGAGGAGTTTCTTTGGAAAAATTGCCGCCATCAGGAACCGGAGATGCGAGAATTTATGACTTTTTGGATGAAATTATGTTAATGTGGATGAATGTGTGTGTGTGTGTGTTGGGGGGTGTTCAGGAGGACCATCTAAAGCTGAGAGGAATGAACCTGAGGTCCACACACAAGCACACACACACACATTCACACACAATCACACAGACGCACAAAATACACACACACAAACACACACCTGCATATGCATACACACACACTCAAATACACACACACACTCAAATACACACACACCATCCCTTGTCAGTGTGTGTTATCTGAGCTGCAGTAGCCATACAGAGCCACTTTCCTCCTCTGTGCTTTAGGAGAAAACGTCGCTAGCGCAAAGCCAGTAATTAGCGGTGAGTTTTTTTTTTTTTTACACTCTCCGCATGCACGTTTGAGTTTATTTTGACAGAGTAAATTGTCTTAAATTGTCGCAATAATCCCTCGGCGTAAAAAGCATCAGGCGAAAAGCCTGTTCTTTATTGAAGTGAGCGTCTCCTACTCACTAATTGCTTGAATGCATTTCTCAATTTCAATTTGCACGACCCACGAACACGACGTCTGTAATTTCTGTTTTCAGCGTATCTCTTCCTCGCCCATCCACCAGCCCCTCATAATCAAAAGAGAAATTATAGAGTTACATGTTCTTCTGGGTCATGTTTCTCTCACTGCGGCAGGGAAAGCTCGCATCTCAGTCTGCAATACAGGTGTGAATAGTAACTCTTCTACATCTCTGTCTGCAATACATGTGTGAATAGGAACTCTCAATACAGGTGTGAATAGAAACTCTTCTACACCTCTGTCTGCAATACAGGTGTGAATAGAAACTCTTCTACACCTCTGTCTGCAATACAGGTGTGAATAGAAACTCTTCTACACCTCTGTGCAATACAGGTGTGAAGAGAAACTCTTCTACACCACTGTGCAATACAGGTGTGAACAGAAACTCTTCTACACCTCTGTCTGCAATACAGGTGTGAATAGAAACTCTTCTACACCTCTGTCTGCAATACAGGTGTGAATAGAAACTCTTCTACATCTCAGTCTGCAATACAGACGTAAATAAAAACTCTTCCACACCTCAGTCTCAATACATCACACACTGCATTTCTATTCGTAGTTCTGTTTCTTGGAAAAATAATTTAATATAAAAAAATTCTATTTAAAAACAATGAATCATTGATTCTATCCTGTAAGTAGGTATAAATCTAAGAATAGGTTTGAAATATTGAAAAATATGGTTTAGAAACAGGATAAACAAATATATAACCCAGAAAATTTGAACGATTATAGAAATATTATTGAACTATTATAAAAATAAAAGTGAAATTAGAATGAGGAGACTAAATGCTAGATACTGAAATGTGCTGATGAAAAGAAATGAATTCAGATTTATGAAACACTAGCTGTTCAGTTCTATTCCAAGGTATTCTATTTTATTCTGAAATCAGAATTCTATTTTATTCTGTTATAGAATAAAATAGACTTTATATATTATATAAATACACTCTTGAACAATAACAGAATTCTATTTTATTCTGTTCAACAACGATGTTCTATCCTACTCTGTTATGTTCTAATGAACACGTTTGTATTAGATTCTATTACATTCTAATGAAAAATCACAAAATTCTATTCTATTCCACCTTACTCTGTAATGTTCTAATGCGCTGTTGTATTATATTATTTTCTATTTGTTGTTTGGTGTCTCTGAAAAAGAATTAAATATCAAGAAAATTCTATTTAAACAATAAATCATCGATTCTTCCATTCCAATGTAGAATACCAGAACTCTATTCTCTTGATCAGCTCTACTCTATTTTGTATACACACACACATACACACATAGCAAAAACTCTTAATGTTAACCTTAGGGCCTTTTCCATGTAGAAGCCCTTACAAAATTTTTAACTCACTTTAGTTTTACACTTTTATTTATTTATTTATTTATTTATTTATTTATTTATTTATTTATTTATTTTTGTCTTGTATGCGTAAATTTCTGTTGCTATGGCAAAAAAAAGAAAAAAAAAAAACCCCACACCCCTCTCACTTAAGAACAAAGTTAATATTTCCGAATTGGTGGTTTTTTTTTTCTTTTTCTTCCCTCTCTAATATTGCAACTTAGACACTGTTGTAAATGAAGCTATAAAGTTCAACGCAGGAAGTGTAGTGATGGAGCAGCAAATGTGTACAGCAGCCATCGAAGTCTAACGCTTCATTTATTTGAAGTATCAAACCATCAATGTGTGCTTGTGGGTGTCTGTGCGCGCGTGAGCCCTTTTTATTTTTTATTTCTTTTTTCTTTTTTAAATGTTTGCCCGTTATTGTGCAATGATTTTGAAACGACAGCAGATGGTGCTGTGTAATCCCAGCCTCGAGTGACATGAACCCACACACACTTTGTCAAGCATAAAAAAACACACCTAGTAACGTGCATCATGTCCGAATACAGTTTAAATCTAGAAAAATAAATAAATAAATAAATAAATAAAAAAAAAGAACAGAACCAGCTGGTGCAAATGGGAGAGTTTGATCTCGGCGTATGTCTCGACACAATTCCATCAGACCTGAGCTCAGCCATGTTAAAACTAATCATTGTAATAATATATGATTTCTGAAGCAGCCTAAAAAAGTATTACTTCAGGTCACAACCCTACAGAATGCTCAAATCTGATTGGTTATAAGTTCATTTACATGCAAACGCATGGTCGTTTCTATGCTAACAACTTACAGACTTATATATAGTATTTATAGATAAGTAGACAACAATACTTATAGTTGATAGATATTTACACTGATCAGGCATAACATTATGACCACTGATAGGTGACGTGAGTAACACTGATTATCTCCTCATCATGGCACCTGTTAGTGGGTGGGATATATTAGGCAGCAAGTGAACATTTTGTCCTCAAAGTTGATGTGTTAGAAGCAAGAAAAATGGACAAGCGTAAGGATTTGTGCGAGTTTAACGAAGAGCCAAATTGTGATGGCTAGATGACTGGATCAGAGAATCTCCAAAACTGCAGCTCTTGTGGGGTGTTCCCGGTCTGCAGTGGTCAGTATCTATCAAAAGTGGTCCAAGGAAGGAACAGTGGTGAACCAGAGACAGGGTCATGGATTATAACAGAATGCTTTATTCCTTATGTAGCTCAATTACATTTCTGGCATTTGGCAGACACTCTTAATCCAGAGCGACTTACATTATATCTCATTTTATACAACTGAGCAATTAAGGGTTAAGGGGCCTTGCTCAGGGGCCCAGCAGTAACATCTGATCAGTAGTCCATCACCTTAATCTTTTGTATATAAATTTATCTTTAAAGAATAAAAGTCATTTAATGGTAGAGAGAGAGAGAAATATCACAAATTGCCCCAAATTACTTACATTTCTAGTAACTCCAGTCTTTTCTTATTAGTTTCAGTGTAATTACTGAATAATTCATATTAGTTCCTAAATAATAATATGCTTTAAAATGAATAACCGGGACTTTGGGGTTAATTTAAGGGCTGAGTGACAGATCTCAGAATTATGCGTGGGATTAGTCTGGAAATTTGCATTCAACGTACGGGAGGATGGTTCGGCGAGGAAAAGGTCACGATGTTATTTTTTATTTTTTTGTAAACGAATTATAAAGTACTTCATTATAAACAAACAAACAAACATCACGGGCGAAGCGGATCGGCTTTACCTTCCTGACCTGGCTTTTATTCATATTTATTTAATAATGGTTCTTAAGTAGTCAGTGGGAATGAGGAAGAGGGCGGAAAGGGGGCCAGAAAGCGGCCAAGTCAGGCGTTTCGGTGAAGGCTTGATAAATATGGCGGAATCTCAATGAGCTGGTGGAAGGGAATGCAGATATTAAAAATTTGGTCAAGAATCTAATTAGCCGGCGGTAATTAAACAGTCTGGCTGCGGGTCATTAATCTCTCGTGCGGACCTTTGATGTTTTGCATACTGTCCTACGGTCATTAATAAAATTCACAAGGCTTTTTCATTCCACCGTTTTATTGAGCCCGGGTTTTTTTTTTTTTTTTTTTGTGTGTGTGTGTGTGTGTAAGAGCACAGAGCAAGTGTCAGCACATCAGCAGAGCTGTCCTTACTTCATTTAGTTTCTTTGCATATTACAACTAAACTCATTCACTCCCCCACTCACTATTACACTGCGCCAAATTAAAGCTACTATACACGCCGTTCATTTAGGGTGTAAAACGTGTGTGTGTGTGTGTGTGTGTTGCAGGGTTTGAGAAAAGGCAAGAAAAAAGAAAACAAGAGGTTGCTTGCCCATTGTGTACTAGTAATTAAATTTTTACAATCCGTCCATCGCAGATCAGTCATGCCGCAAATATTAGAAGTATGTGTGTGTGAGAATGATAGAGTGAGAGAGACAGATTTTCTACTGTACACCATCACCATCAAGGACCTTCATTTATAGGCATTCTTCAGTTCTCTAACATTACTGATACTTTGCTTATTTGAATGCTGTCATAATAACAATCCCTTTATTTATTTATTTATTTATTTATTTATTTATTTATTTAGGTGTGTGTGTGTGTGTGTGACATGGGGGGAAGTGTACAACTGACTGTTAATCTTGATGAGTTGAATAGTAATAGGTCAATTTCAGACAGTCCCCTGGGTCCAGCGGAGACGAGTGGATGTAATAAATGTGAGCAATAGAAACGTCCTGCTGGACTTATTACAGCTTTCGCAGGATCTTTATTTCCTTTCGCACAAATTTGTCACTGTTTGTTTAGGTCTTGATTCTCTCCTCGTGTCGTTTTAATCATGCGGATTTGGTGTGATTGCTTATGAAAAGCAGCTTTGAACTTCGAACCTCTGCTTCAAATGAAGTCATTTGTAAAGCGACACAAATTAGCAATTTATTGTGCAGTGCTGGAAACACCTGGTAAACAGCAGGTGTTTAGTGAATAATAATAGGTAATAATGAACGTAACTGGTATTTAGTTAGAAAGTATGGGTTAAGTAGCTGGTGTTTAGCTGGTGAGTATGGGAAATGTAGCTGGTGTTTAGGTTATTTAGGTGTTTCGTTCGAAAGTATGGGGTAAGTAAGAAACTTTTGGTGTATATACGTTGTTAGTACGGGGTAAGTAGCTAGTATTTAGTTGGTAAGTATGGGGCAAGTAGCTAGTGTTTAGTTGATATGTATGAAGAGTGTAGCTGGTGTTTAGTTCGTGAGTATGGGGCAAGTAGCTGGTGTTTTGTTGGTAAGTATGGGATAAGTAGCTGGTGTTTAGTTAGTGAGTATGGAGTATTAATTAGGGAGTAGCTGGTGTTTAGTTTGTAAGTGCAAGGTAAGTAGTTGGTGTTTAGTAGGTAAGTAAGGGGTAAGTAGCTGGTGTTTAGTAGGTAAAAAAGGGGTAAGTAGGTGGTGTTTAGTTGGTAAGTATGGGGTAAGTAGGTGGTGTTTAGTTGGTAAGTAAGGGGTAAGTAGGTGGTGTTTAGTTGGTAAGTATGGGGTAAGTAGGTGGTGTTTAGTTGGTAAGTATGGGGTAAGTAGTTGGTGTTTAGTTGGAAAAAAGGGGATAAGTAGCTGGTGTTTAGTTTGTAAGTGCAAGGTAAGTAGCTGGTGTTTAGTTTGTAAGTGCAAGGTAAGTAGCTGGTGTTTAGTTTGTAAGTGCAAGGTAAGTAGTTGGTGTTTAGTAGGTAAGTAAGGGGTAAGTAGCTGGTGTTTAGTAGGTAAAAAAGGGGTAAGTAGGTGGTGTTTAATTGGTAAGTATGGGGTAAGTAGGTGGTGTTTAGTTGGTAAGTAAGGGGTAAGTAGGTGGTGTTTAGTTTGTAATAAGGGGTAAGTAGCTGGTGCTTAATTAGTGATCTAGTGTTTAGTTAGTACCTTTGGACCATCCACTATAGCTTGTTGCTATAGAAACGATAACATTAGAAGGACCATCCAAGCTGCTAGAAAATGAACACCTTTTGACCAATCACCAGAGAGAATTCAACGGTACTGTGGAACAACAGAATTTATTATGGATTATTATGAAAAAAAATAGCATAATAAATGCTTATAAATAATTGTTGTTATATTCATACTGGATTTTTTCAACAGAAGAGGTAGTATTATATGAAAGACTCTGATACTCGGTAGGATGAAGTAACGTTGAGCTTCTCTCTGTGACATTGGCACCTAAAGAGCTTTCCACTGCTTTAAAGCGGCACACACAGTCAGCAGGACCCAGGAGAGATAAGAGCCGGCTTGTAAAACATAATTATATTTATGTTCAAGCAGTTTAGTTGTGTGAATGGAGCAGTGTTAGGTGTGGGAATCAGCCAGAGCAGAGGCAGCAGCAGCAACAGGGGCAGAGAGAAGAAGCTCAGTGCAAAGTCAGTTAGGGGAAAGGCACCGGGTCGTTCCTGCTTTAAGGTGAGTGTGAGGACAGGAGGTGTTTAATAAGAAATGATCTAGTAAGAAACTAATAATAATAATAATAATAATAGATATGGGGTAGGTAGCTGGTGTTTAGTTTGTAAGTATGGGGTAAGTAGCTGGGGTTTAGTTTGTAAGTATGGGGTAAGTAGCTGGTGTTTAGTTAGTGAGTATGAGGTAAGTAGCTGGTGTTTAGTTTGTAAGTATGGGGTAAGTAGCTGGTGTTTAGCTGGCGAGTATGGGGTAAGTAGCTGGTGTTTAGTTTGTAAGTATGAGGTAAGTAGCTGGTGTTTAGTTAGTGAGTATGAGGTAAGTAGCTGGTGTTTAGTTAGTGAGTATCAGGTAAGTAGCTGGTGTTTAGTTTGTAAGTATGGGGTAAGTAGCTGGTGTTTAGTTTGTAAGTATGGGGTAAGTAGCTGGTGTTTAGTTGGCGAGTATGGGGTAAGTAGCTGGTGTTTAGTTTGTAAGTATGAGGTAAGTAGCTGGTGTTTAGTTAGTGAGTATGAGGTAAGTAGCTGGTGTTTAGTTAGTGAGTATCAGGTAAGTAGCTGGTGTTTAGTTTGTAAGTATGGGGTAAGTAGCTGGTGTTTAGTTGGCGAGTATGGGGTAAGTAGCTGGTGTTTAGTTTGTAAGTATGAGGTAAGTAGCTGGTGTTCAGTTTGTAAGTATGGGGTAAGTAGCTGGTGTTTAGTTGGCGAGTATGGGGTCAGTAGCTGGTGTTTAGTTGGTAAGTATGAGGTAAGTAGCTGGTGTTCAGTTTGTAAGTATGAGGTAAGTAGCTGGTGTTCAGTTTGTAAGTATGAGGTAAGTAGCTGGTGTTCAGTTTGTACGTATGAGGTAAGTAGCTGGTGTTTAGTTGGCGAGTATGGGGTATGTAGCTATTGTTTAGTTAGTGAGTATGAGGTAAGTAGCTGGTGTTTAGTTGGTAAGTATGAGGTAAGTAGCTGGTGTTCAGTTTGTAAGTATGAGGTAAGTAGCTGGTGTTCAGTTTGTAAGTATGGGGTAAGTAGCTGGTGTTTAGTTGGCGAGTATGGGGTATGTAGCTATTGTTTAGTTAGTGAGTATGAGGTAAGTAGCTGGTGTTTAGTTGGTAAGTATGGGGTCAGTAGCTGGTGTTTAGTTGGTAAGTATGAGGTAAGTAGCTGGTGTTCAGTTTGTAAGTATGGGGTAAATAGCTGGTGGTTAGCTGGCGAGTATGGGGTATGTAGCTATTGTTTAGTTAGTGAGTATGAGGTAAGTAGCTGGTGTTTAGTTGGTAAGTATGGGGTAAGTAGCTGGTGGTTAGTTGGCGAGTATGGGGTATGTAGCTATTGTTTAGTTAGTGAGTATGAGGTAAGTTGCTGGTGTTTAGTTGGTAAGTATGGGGTCAGTAGCTGGTGTTTAGTTGGTAAGTATGAGGTAAGTAGCTGGTGTTCAGTTTGTAAGTATGAGGTAAGTAGCTGGTGTTCAGTTTGTAAGTATGGGGTAAGTAGCTGGTGTTTAATTAATATGGCGTATGTAGGTGGTGTTTAGTTGGTAAGTGCGTGGTAAGTAAGTGGTGTTTAGTTAGAGAGTATGGGGTAAGTAGCTGGTGTTTAGTTAGTGAGTATGGAGTAAGTTAGTAAGTGGTGTTTAATTGATGAGTACGGGGTATGTAGGTGGTGTTTATTTGGTAAGTATGGGGTATGTAGGTGGTGTTCAGTTGGTAAGTACGGGGTAAGTAGGTGGTGTTTAGTTGGTGAGTATGGGGTATGTAGGTGCTGTTTATTTGGTAAGTACGGGGTATGTAGATGGTGTTTAGTTGGTAAGTACAGGGTAAGTAGGTGGTGTTTAGTTGGTGAGTATGGGGTATGTAGGTGCTGTTTATTTGGTAAGTACGGGGTATGTAGATGGTGTTTAGTTGGTAAGTACAGGGTAAGTAGGTGGTGTTTAGTTGGTGAGTATGGGGTATGTAGGTGCTGTTTATTTGGTAAGTACGGGGTATGTAGATGGTGTTTAGTTGGTAAGTACAGGATAAGTAGGTGGTGTTTAGTTGGTGAGTATGGGGTATGTAAGTGGTGTTTATTTGGTAAGTACGGGGTATGTAGATGGTGTTTAGTTGGTAAGTACAGGGTAAGTAGGTGGTGTTTAGTTGGTGAGTATGGGGTATGTAAGTGGTGTTTATTTGGTAAGTATGGGGTAAGTAGGTGGTGTTTAGTTTGTGAGTATGGGGTATGTAAGTGGTGTTTATTTGGTAAGTACGGGGTATGTAGATGGTGTTTAGTTGGTAAGTACAGGGTAAGTAGGTGGTGTTTAGTTGGTGAGTATGGGGTATGTAGGTGCTGTTTATTTGGTAAGTACGGGGTATGTAGATGGTGTTTAGTTGGTAAGTACAGGGTAAGTAGGTGGTGTTTAGTTTGTGAGTATGGGGTATGTAAGTGGTGTTTATTTGGTAAGTATGGGGTAAGTAGGTGGTGTTTAGTTTGTGAGTATGGGGTATGTAAGTGGTGTTTATTTGGTAAGTATGGGGTAAGTAGGTGGTGTTTAGTTTGTGAGTATGGGGTATGTAAGTGGTGTTTATTTGGTAAGTATGGGGTAAGTAGGTGGTGTTTAGTTTGTGAGTATGGGGTATGTAAGTGGTGTTTATTTGGTAAGTACGGGGTATGTAGATGGTGTTTAGTTGGTAAGTACAGGGTAAGTAGGTGGTGTTTAGTTTGTGAGTATGGGGTATGTAAGTGGTGTTTATTTGGTAAGTATGGGGTAAGTAGGTGGTGTTTAGTTTGTGAGTATGGGGTATGTAAGTGGTGTTTATTTGGTAAGTATGGGGTAAGTAGGTGGTGTTTAGTTTGTGAGTATGGGGTATGTAAGTGGTGTTTATTTGGTAAGTACGGGGTATGTAGATGGTGTTTAGTTGGTAAGTACAGGGTAAGTAGGTGGTGTTTAGTTTGTGAGTATGGGGTATGTAAGTGGTGTTTATTTGGTAAGTATGGGGTAAGTAGGTGGTGTTTATTTGGTAAGTACGGGGTATGTAGATGGTGTTTAGTTGGTAAGTACAGGGTAAGTAGGTGGTGTTTATTTGGTAAGTATGGGGTATGTAAGTGGTGTTTATTTGGTAAGTACGGGGTATGTAGATGGTGTTTAGTTGGTAAGTACAGGGTAAGTAGGTGGTGTTTAGTTTGTGAGTATGGGGTATGTAAGTGGTGTTTATTTGGTAAGTATGGGGTAAGTAGGTGGTGTTTAGTTTGTGAGTATGGGGTATGTAAGTGGTGTTTATTTGGTAAGTACGGGGTATGTAGATGGTGTTTAGTTGGTAAGTACAGGGTAAGTAGGTGCTGTTTATTTGGTAAGTATGGGGTATGTAAGTGGTGTTTATTTGGTAAGTACGGGGTATGTAGATGGTGTTTAGTTGGTAAGTACAGGGTAAGTAGGTGGTGTTTAGTTTGTGAGTATGGGGTATGTAAGTGGTGTTTATTTGGTAAGTATGGGGTAAGTAGGTGGTGTTTAGTTTGTGAGTATAGGGTAAGAAGCTATTGTTTAGTTAGTGAGTATGAGGTATGCAGATGCTGTTTAGTTGGTAAGCTTTGGTAAGTAGATGACACAGGTCAGATTCAGGTCAGTCTTACGGCACGTGTGGTCCAACGTTTCTTCAGTTTCCCACTCATAACTTCACTTCCACTGCAGTTTGGACTGAGTTACTGCTCGTCAAGCAAAACCAGACAAAAACAATAACCATGTTATTTTGATGTTACTATATTATCATAGAGCTCTGTCATTAAACATGTATAGAGGCATTATAAAGAAATAAAGCTGGGAAGGAAATCCTCTGGTGAGTGAACGTAGCTAGGTCTATTACCTTGCTTTGCTAATCCGAGAAAGATGTAACCTGTATTCACAGTGATTAGCACATCATTTAGTTTTAAGAAGCTATAAATATTTACACACACATAGCTACTGCGGTAAAGAAGAAACATCTGTAGGCAGTCTGGAAACTCTAGCTTTTGTTTTTCGAACCTGTCTCATACTGTTTTTCTGATATCGTGTTCATCGCTCAGCTAGCATTAAAATGACGCTAAAGCACCGCGTCGCTTCAGGAGGAGATTCCCACTATTGACAAATCTTTGTACAATAGATATAGTGCCACAGATGGGCGCTAGCATTTGTGGCAGCACATCAAACCACCAGAGAATTAAAATATTGTGTAATGTGTGTGTGTGTGTGTGTGTTATTGAGCTCTCTTCCTGTAGGCTGAGTTATTGGCATTAGTGTAAGAGCCAAAATGGATATACGAGAGATCAGAGAGAGAGAGAAAGCTGTGTTATGTACACACACACACACACACACACACAGGTTTAGCAGCATTCCCTTGAGAGCTATAAGCTGAACGACTACAAATCATCCGCTCAGTTTCCTCGCCTTACACCTGCAAACAGCTGTGATGTGACACAAAACACCATCAAAATGGCAGAGCGTCTGTGGGGACTCACACACACACACACACACACACACACAGAGTGATTCTGATTATCGTGGAAAAGTAAATATAAAATAAAACACCAAATAGAAACACCTTAGGTTCTTCCTGTCAGCCCATAGAGTTACAGTTAGCCAGCGTGCTAACAGATAGTAAGCTAGCATATTATTATCAGATATTTATTTATCAGATAATCAGCAGTATATGATATTAAATTTACCTTTACTGTGATTTTTTAAAGAATGAATGTTATAGCCAGCATGTGCTATTTTATGGTGTTTAGTTAGTAAGTATGGGATAAGTATCTGGTGTTTAGTTAGTGAGTATGGGGTAAGAAGCTGGTGTTTTGTTGGTAAGTAGGGGATAAGTAGCTGGTGTTTAGTTAGTGAGTATGGGGTAAGTAGCTGGTGTTTAGTTGGCGAATATGGGGTGAGTAGCTGATGTTTAGTTAGTGAGTATGGGGTGAGTATGGGATAAGTAGCTGGTGTTTAGTTAGTGAGTGTGGGATAAGTTTATTTTTGTAAAGGGGTAGTTAAATCTCTATAAAATGTTCTTACAGTAAAAAAAAAAATCTTTTTTTTGCAACTCATAATAATAGAAATATTTAAATTTCATAAAAGAATAGATTTTATATACTCTAATTTAGTATAATAAAAAGTTTAATATTTGATTATGATTTTCTATATTCAGGCTCAGTTTCATCTTGAATAATACTACTTAATTAAAAAAAAGAGTCAACTTTATTCACAGTGGCAATATTATGGAAAGATAATATTCATATAACATAAAGAAAATATTCATCATGAAAAAATGACGCTAAATGTTCATAAACCATCGACTTTTTTAAAAAAAAGAAAAAACAAAAAAACAAGCAAACACTATATATATATATATATATATATATATATATATATATATATATATATATATATATATATTATGTACAATATTGCTCCTTATTTTATTTGTAGCAACATGATCAGAAGTGTGGCCTGAATCCTCTCACACAGCTGTTTGATGTGAAACACCTTCTCCATGCTGGCTTTGGGATTTTTCCAAAACTACACACACACACACACACACACACATGAATCAGATATTATAAGAACCATGATCCAGTCTGGAACAGTGTGTCCAGTGCTGTACTGTACTGTATCTCTGCTGTTGTATGGTTTAATCTCTGTTCCCCACATGTGCTACTTCTTCTTGAGGTGTCTCTAAAGATTAACTTCTAACATCATGAACTTATTCTACAAATCGAAACACTATCTGGAAATAAACGGGCTTTGATGTGGCGCAGCACTTACAGCAGCCGCAGATAAGAACCATCTCGGTAACAAAGACGGCGAGAGAGAGAGTGCGAGAGCGTGAATGTGAGAGCGAGAGTGTGATATGTAAAAGACGAGATCAACCATAGAGCTGTGTCGCTGCCCGGGGCGACGAGTGCAGATGTGGCAAAGATGGCAGTGTGCAGCGTCAAGAGGCAGAGATAATGATAGAGCTCGTGCATGAGAATACAAGATGAACATCAAGGACAGCTGAGTAAAGAAAGAAAGAAAGAAAGAAAGAAAGAAAGAAAGAAAGACAGAAAAACTACAGACTTCTGTTGCCTCAGTATAGGTGACACAGTTCCGTCATTGTCATGTTCTGGGTCAGAATTCAACTGATAGGAAATAGTTACAGTGGTTTAGCTAAATGATATAAAGCTCATGCATGAGAGTACAAGACGAACATCAAGGACAGCTGAAGAAAGAAAGAAAGAAAGAAAGAAAGAAAGAAAGAAAGAAAGAAAGAAAGAAAGAAAGAAAGAAAGAAAGAAAGAAAGAAAGAAAGAAAATGAGAAAGTAAGTAAGAAAGAAAGAAAGAGAGAAGGAAAGAAAGAAAGAAAGAAAGAAAGAAAGAATGGAAGGATGAGATAAAAATGTAGAAAGAAAGAAAGAAAGAAAGAAAGAAAGAAAGAAAGAAAGAAAGAAAGAAAGAAAGAAAAAGATTACAGACAGTACAAGTGACAGATTAGTCATGGTCATGGTTTGGGTCAGTTGTAATAAAAGTCTGTAAAAATGTCAGAATTCATCTGATCGGAAATAGTTACAGCAGTTTAGCTGAGTGATAAAAAAAAGAAAACCCATCCCTGTTTTTAATAATAATAATAATAATAATAATAATAACTGATAAAGATGGTTCCTAAAACCTCTAAAGAGATTTTGTATTTAATCCTGGACCTGATTAGCAGAGAGAAATGGCATGGAACAACAAAGTGTTAGTGATGAATCCAGGTCATGGCACCACTGGAAATATAGAGAGTATTCAATTTCAGTAGCACACACACACACATACACACACACACACACACACACACAAAGTTGTTAAATACATGTACAGTTTTAAACTTTATTCATTTCAGAAGTTGCTTACATTTTTATTGGTGGTGGTGGTGTGTGGTTTATATGTGTGTGTGTGTGTGTGAGCACATTACTTATGCGTTTTATTTTTTGCCGTCTCCCTTTCAGAGTCCCTGAGCTCCAGGCTGCTTAAAAAAATAAATAAATAAATAAACTCATTCATTTTTTAACCATTGCCAGTGCCAATATTTATGCTCCCAAATTCATTAGCACTGGGTGATTAGTGTAATGTTTTGGCCTGAAATACAAACCCCAACTTATTAGATGTCTAATCCAATCAGGAACTTCAGACACATCCAAGTCTCACAGCCATTACATGGATGATTCGACACGTCTGAGAAAAGACACTCGACTTCCAAAAATATGACGACGCGCTTCACACGTGACTCCGGACGTATAGAGAATTCTATATTTATATGCAGTCATTTTTTCCATTGTGTACCGCTTATCTGATCTATCATCAGGTCACGGGGAGCCTGTGCCAGGCGTCAACGAGCATCAAGACACGATACACCCTGGACGGAGTGCCAACCCATCGCAGGGCACACACACACACTCATTCACTCACGTAATCACACACTATGGGCAATTTAGAGACTCCAATCAGCCTAGAAACATGTCTTTGGACTGTTGGAGGAAACCAGAGCACCCGGAGGAAACCCACCAAGCACGGGAAGAACATGCAAACTCCACACACACAGTGATCAGGAGCGAGACTCGAACCCAGGATGCTGGAGGTGTGAGGCGAACGATGTAGTCATTTTACAGCACTTAAATATTTTATTGTATATAAATGTATATATTGTTGTAAGATAACACATCACTGTATATATTTTCTCCTGGGAACTCCAGGTACAGGGAATCCTTGGTTTCACACTCCTCACACTTTACCTGGGATTAACATTTAATCCTGAGTCTTTATAATGTCTTAAAATCTCATAATCACTCCTAAACCCTGTCTTAAACACTGCCAAAGTCTCTTTTAACACGTGTGAAACGTCCCTCTACGCGAGGTTTAGAATGACAATGACCTTCAAGGCCAAGACGATAACCGAAAAGCAATGATGAGTGTTTTCTACAAAGCCACGCCCCCCAAAAATGACAGAACAAATGATTGGATGTTGGTGGATTGTAGAATTAACACATACATACATACATACAAGTTGAGACGTCAAGAGTTGAACTGAACCTGTGCTAAAGAAAAGATGATATTTGTTACACACACACACACACAAAAGGAGACAGCATTAAGTGGTGGAACGTGAAAAGTTGCTTAATTCTGATTAGTCGCTAGGTTTAGAAAGTTCTTGTTCTAATACAGATTTTTTTGGTCAGGAATCTCAGTTATTTCATTTTGTTTTGTCAATAATCTCAGTTATTTAATATATTTTGTGAGGAATCTCAGATATTTAATTTATTTTGTGAGGAATCTCAGTTATTTAATTGTTTTTTTTTGACAGGAATCTTGGTTATTTAATTTATTTTGTGAGGAATCTCAGTTATTTAATTGTTTTTTTTTGACAGGAATCTTGGTTATTTAATTTATTTTGTGAGGAATCTCAGTTATTTAATTGTTTTTTTTGACAGGAATCTTGGTTATTTAATTTATTTTGTGAGGAATCTCAGTTATTTAATTGTTTTTTTTTGTCAGAAAGCTCATTTATTTAATATATTTTTGTCAGGAATCTCTGTTATTTAATGTATTTTGTCAGGAATCTCAGTTATTTAATATATTTTTGTCAGAATCTCAGTTATTTAATATATTTTTGTCAGAATCTCAGTTATTTAATATATTTTTGTCAGGAATCTGTTATTTAATGCATTTTGTCAGGAATCTCAGTTATTTAATATATTTTTTGTCAGGAATCAGTTATTTAATTTTTTGGGGTTTTTTTTGGTCAAGAATCTCTGTTATTCGAATTATTTTGTCATGATTCTCAGTTAATTTTTTGGGGGGATTTTTTGTCAGGAATCGCTTTGTCAGGGTCAGTAAAATTAACCTAAATTTGAATTTTCCACCACATGAAAGTCTTCAGGAGTGAAAGAGTTTGCGATGTCTGGTAACACACACTGAATTACAGCACTTTAATACAAACACTCTAGCTACAGTTACACTACTAGATTAATTTGTTCAGTTTCATTCTCCTAATAGTCAGTTTTGTGTTTTGGTGTCTCACAGATCCAGGATTCAATCCTAAGCTCTGGTTTGTCTGGTGTTTGGTTCTCCTTGTGTCCATGTGTACTCAAATACACACTAGTGGTCCAGACTCTATGACAAGTCAAGTCAAGACGCTTGCATTCTTATTTTAATTATACACAGCTGAAATGACACAAGGATCCTTCAGGAGCATGATGCTACACAAAACACTCCAAGCTGGCTACACAAAGTACAAGTATGTCATCCAGGCTGTTCTCTGTGTTCCTGAAACCACCTTAACCCCCTGACCTGCTACTGAAACTGACTGAAACCAGCCTGCTGAAGCATTTTCTTGCTTTCTAGGAAACTTTTCAAGGAGCTGCTTGCTGTGCGATAATGTCTTTTGTGTACTTACTCCACAGCTCACAGATTGATTGGCAGCTCCATTTCAGCGTCCGTGTCCGATTTGTGTGAATTTGACGTTGTGTTGTTTTAATCTCTTCGAACACGTCAGAGATGGTGTTGCATTAGGACACGGAGTTCCAGCTTTGTGCTGTTTCACTCGTTTTACGCACTGCTTTCGAAATCTCCAGGCCCGATCCTTTCTCCTTTCTCCTCTGTCCTCTTACAAAAAGTCTTTCAATTACGGCACTCTCTCGACATTGTGTAAATATTTTGTGAGACAATTGGTTACAGCCCAGACGCCAGATGCCCGGAGCCAAGACCTTTTAATTTGATCCAACACACTTTATTAAGAGAGGAGATGGAGGGCACGTAAACACACACACACACACACAGACAGACATAAAGGCACACGCGAAAGCGACTACAGTCTCTCACGAGGCCTTCGTGTGGTTCACGTAGTGGCCTTGGAGTTTGTAAAAGATTTTTTTTTGTTTGCCTCAATTATTTCGGCATGAGGAGAAGATCAGAGCGTCTCTTTTTCAAAGACTCTTCTGTTCCAGATCGCCGTCTTTTTTTTTTTTTGCGTAAACATATGCAGAGAAGCAGAGAAGCCGTCTCCTGTCTCTTTCTTTACTCTCCTGTCTCTCTGTTGGTCCTTTGAAAAGCGACAGTCCCCCCTGGCTTGTGTATGGAATGAAGGCTGTATTTGACAAACCAAGGTGGTCCGTCTCTTTTCTAGCATTCTTTCTTTTTCTTTTCTTTCTGTTTCTGCGCTGTCAGTCTTTTTTCGGTTTCGAACTGAAGTGCGTGTGATGGTCAGGATTAATGGTGTGTCAGGGGACCGTTGTCATCTGGGTCAATAAAATGGCTGCAGGGACGCTACCTTTGTAGGCGCTCTTCTCCCCTCTCTCTTACTCCGTCTTCTTCGCTTCTTTATTCTCTTGCGCGTTCTCTCCTGCGACCATTTGCATTCCTGCATGTTTTGGCAGGGAAAGACGTCTGACAGGCTCTCCTGCGTTTCTCTGTGCCCGCACGTCTCCGTGGACCTGCTCCTGATCGCCCGCCTTCTCGCTCACGTCTTCTCCATGTCAAACAAACGGTTGAAAAGCGCAGGTCTTTTTTTTTTATGTGATTGGATTGAATCTAACAAGGGCCTTTGATGTAATTAAGCTCCTTGAGGCTAAGCCTGGTGCAGGATGTGTGTCTGCGTCTGTATATAAATATGTATATACACACGTGTTAAAAAAAAACGTGACACGCTCATGACACCATCATCGGTGGATGTGGGAAAGAAATAAGAAATAAGAGAGGTTTCTCTCCTAAAAAAAATTATATAAAAGTTAACCTTTAACAGAAAGGCTTTTTCAGCATGTGTGTATGTCAAATCGTGAGTAGTGACTGAGAGAACATTTCCATTCAACATGACTTCACATCATGTGTCCTGGTGTTAAAAAAACCCACTAACATTCCCATTGGGATGAATAAACTATCTATCTATCTATCTATCTATCTATCTATCTATCTATCTATCTATCTATCTATCTATCTATCTATCTATCTATCTATCTATCTATCTATCTATCTATCTTGTATAAAGCGTGTAGTCAACAACATTCCTATAAACCACCAGCTGTAAGGTTCAAGCACTCCATGTGTTCGAGTTGAGTCGATATATTGTGTCATTCTGAAAAAATATTTCTAGATGATATAATTCTACTTTTAGTTAGTTTAGCTACTTTTAATGTATAAGAGAAAAAGCTAAAAAAAGCTTTTAAAAAAAATCACTGATGTAGTTGTAATTTTAACAGAGCAATTAAGGGTTAAGGGTCTTGCTCAGAGGCCCAACAATGGTAGTTTGGTGGACCTGGGATTCAAACTCACAACCTTCTGAACAGTAGGCTAAAACCTTAACCACTAAGCTATCAACAAATACAACACAACGGTGTCTGAATGAACCATACGAACAACAAACAATGACTGACAAAGACAGATACGACAGATGCTGATATATAGAGGACAACAACATTAGGGTAAATGGGGTACAGGTGACACAAAACAATAGGAAGGGGGTGGCACAACACACGTGGGGGGTAGCTTAGTGATGGACTGTTGATCAGAAGGTTGTGAGTTTGAATCCCAGGTCCACTACTGGGCCCCAGCGCAAGGTCCTTGACCCTCAGTTCTATAAAATGACATAAATTGTAAGTGGCTCTGGTTAAGGGCGTCTACCAAATGCCTGAACTCCTGTGAGAATGTACCTCAGAGATCCGGGTTTGATCCCCACTTCAGGCAGTGTCTCCTGACCGTTACAAGTACAAAGGTTGTGAGGTTAAATCCCAGGTCCACCAAGCTGCCATTGCTGGGCTCCAGAGCAAGGTCCTTGACCCTCAATTGCTCAGTTGTATAAAATGACATCAATTGTAAGTGCCTCTTGTTAAGGGTGTCTACCAAATGCCTGAACTCCTGTGAGAATGTACCACAGAGATCTGGGTTTGATCCCCACTTCAGGCAGTGTCTCCTGACTGTTACAAGTACAAAGGTTGTGAGTTTGAATCCCAGGTACACCAAGCTGCCACTGCTGGCCTCCAGAGCAAGGTACCACTCTTGCGGGGTGGTAGTAGCTCAAGTGGTTAAGGCTCTGGGTCGCCAAGCTGCCACCGTTGGACCCTTGAGCAACCTACCCTCCTCCAGGGGCGCTGCATCATGGCTGACCCTGCACTCTGACCCCAACCCTTCAAGGATATATGAAGAAAGAAGTTCACTGTGCAGTAATGTATATGTGACAAATAAAGACTACTTAACCCTCTTTTGGTCAGTTGTATAAAAAATTAGACAACATGTAAGTCACTCTGGATAAGAGCGTCTGCTAAATGCTATAAACGAATACAGAAACAAACAGCAGGATATAGGGACTGGGCAGGGAGCTGTCCGAGTAGCTCCCGATATAGTTTCATGTCATGGAATAAAACGTGAAAAGATCTTGAGCTCGTGTTAATCACTGACCTTCTGGCATCTAGAGATCGTACCAGCTCCAGGATTCCACTTTATGAAGATTTCAGACCTGAGAAGAGGAAGAGGACTTTGAGGACAATATGTAGAAATAAACTACTACATATGCTGTATCTCCTTCATTGAGCATTCGGAGTCTTTGGAATTGAATCTATAATAATCTCTTGAGCGATGTTGAGCGAATTTATGAGTTGCTCAGGAGCTCCAACTGACTGTATATGACTGTAGAAAGGACATTTTTTATAATCACACTCTCCGGTGTTTATAATAATTTATAATCGCACTCTCCGGTGTTTATAATGATTTATAATCACACTCTCTGGTGTCATCCAAATGATGATGGGTTTCCTTCGGAGTCTTGTTCCTCTTAAGGTTTCTTCTTTTCCTCACCACAGCCGCCTCAGGCTTGCTCATTAGAGATAAAATGAATTGAAATATAAGTCTAATATTAAATCTTAAATGTTTTGCTTTATATTTCTTCTATTCTGTAAATGACGATGTGCATTGTTAAAAGTGCTACACAAATAAAATTGGATTGAAAAATTGAAAAAAATTGTTTCAGGAACCAAAAATTAATTCAGTATGCCACTGACTTCGGAATGATGGAACAGGAAGTGACTCAGTTCTGAGGTTTAGCACACTGTGTTCTTAGAAATGAGTGACCTTTGTGTATGTGTGTGTTTGTGATAGGTAACAGGTGAGCCTAAACAGGTGAGCGAGACAGATTTGTTGTTTTGGGAAGTGTAGTCCATGGTTGCCATGTTTGTAGGCCTTGGTGCATTCTGGGAAACAGAGTTTGGACATGTAGTAAAAAGTAAATGTAGAATAAGGTAAATTTATTGTATGATGTCCAAATACTTTTATATTTTAAAGTTTGGTTCATTCACCCTTTAACCAAGAAGGTAACTATTCTCTCTCTCTCTCTCTCTCTCTCTCTCTCTCTCTCTCAAAGAAAGGTTCTTGAATAAAGCAATAAGTGGTATTTATGACCCATTTCTGCAAGCTTGAACGAGGCTTCATTTTGCTCCTGTATTAAACTGTCTCTGTGTTTTTCGCTGAGGTGAGTCAGCGGGTCGCGGTGGCATTAATAGCGCTACGACGACCTGCTAATAGAACTAAACGACGACGCTTTATCTGAAACCTTGCTGTCAGATTAGACCTGACATCTTCAACCTGCCTACATTAAGATGACACTAAAGGCCAGTTAAAAAGGATGTCAAGGTTTGGTTATTTATTTATTTATTTTATTTTTTTTAGCTCAGTGTACAGAGTGTGGGGAATAATCTAGTGAGTAAATCGGACTTATTAACTCATTTGCACTTGTTGATCTTGCAGGTCTGAACAGCACTTTTTAGATACATGGAAGGAAATATGAATGAATTTGTCTTGAGCAGGAACAACTGTTTAAAAAAAAAAAAGAAGAAGTGTGATTTTATACATCAATAAGATGTTCCAGATTCTCTAACCGCTGAAGCAATTTAAAAAATCTGAGTGTTAGGGTCTTTCGGGTCGGAGAGATTCTCTAAAAATCATTCTGACCTTATTCGCCAAAAAGAGACACAAAGACAAGATATTCAGATGCCAAGATCTTAGAATTATGGTCATATATATATATATATATATATATATATATATATATATATATATATATATATATATATATATATATATATATATATATGGGGTGTGTGTAGAATGTATGTGTGTGTAGAACTTGTGTGAAGAATGTATGTGTTAAATTTGTGTGTGTAGAATGTGTGTGTGTGTAATATGCATGTATGTGTAGAATTTGTGTGTGTATAGAATGTATACGTGTGTGGAATGTATGTGTGTGTAGAATTTATGTATAATGTTTGTGTGAAGAATTTATGTGCATATAGAATGTATTTGTGTAGAATTTCATGTGTGGAATGCATGTGTGTATAGAATGTATCTGTGTGTAGAATTTATGTGTGTAAAATGTGTGTGTAGAATGTACAGTATGTGAGTGTAGAATGTATGTGTGTGTAGAATTTATTTGTGTGTAGAATGTACAGTATGTGTGTGTGTGTGTGTAAAGCTAGGTGTGCTTAGAATGTATGTGTGTGTCTAAAATTTATATATGTGTAGAATTTGTGTCTAGAATGTATAGGTGTGTAGAATGTATGTGTGTATAGAATGTACAGTATGTATGTGTAGAATTTATGTGCAGAATGTACACTGTGTGTGTGTGTAGAATTTATGTGTGTAGAATTTATATGTGTGTAGAATTTATCTAGTGAGCTCTGATTGGTCAGAGACAGCAGCGGTTTTGTCTACTCTAACACTCCTGATAAGAACAGGATGTTCCAGGAGCAGAAAACTGAGATCTGGTTCAAACTGGTTTTTAAAAAAATGGAAGAGGGCGACATAAAACAAGCATCATTTACAGAAGACGTTTCCAGCGTCAGCACTTTATAACAGTCTGAGGAAAGATTTCAGACGCAGGAACATCTTCAAGACGAAGGGCTTCGGGTTCTTAGCGACGTCACGCTGGATTCTGGTGTCATTTATTTCAAGAGAAATTATAAACAAAGAGAGAAAGAAAAATCAAGGACACGTCTTTATGAAGTGCAACTGATAACAGGATCTAACCAGTTTCATTCACAATAAAAAGTAAAATATTTTTATTTTATACTACAGTACAGTGAAATTTAGAGTGGCTTTTAAACAAAAGACATCTGAAAATTTAAATAAATAAATAAAAATAAATAAATAAATAAATATATAAGAAATGTAACTATAAAAGGTTAAAAATAACAAGAATGGCGTATTTTTTAAATTGTAAAAAAATTATATTATTTTATTTTATTTCTTTTTTTTAAATACATTTTTTTAATAAATAAGATTGAATTCATAGAATGTGCAAATTGCTCTTTTTTATATAAGAAAATATACCATTTTTTAAATAGGAAAATAATCGACTTTTTCCACCCGCTTACGTGAACTCTCCTTCATGATGAGCTTGCCGCTAATAATTTCCACACTGAATATTTTCTTTTCTTTTTTTTTTTAGAGCAGTGAGATATTAACATATGAACCCGAGAATAATAAAAATGGATAAACAAACAGAACAAGAAAATATCCTAATGCGATGTATGCGGAGTCTATATGTACAGCATTCCCATCATTTTATTATGCAAAGTGTATTGTGTGTGTGTGTGTGTATTGTGTGGCCCGTGATGGCCCTCTCTCTCTGTGACAATAGCGAGCGGAGAAAGGAGTTGCTGAATGCTTAGTTTACTTTACAATGCCACTATTTATCCTGGTGTGTTTAGGAATAAAAAAAACAGGAAAAGTGTTAATGCTTACAGTTCACTCGCGCGCCGGAATCTCGGCACCGATCCACAGCGAGCGCAGTAATGCCGCGAGTAAATATTTGCTGCTGGTGGGATTATAATAGAATACAGGTTTCTATGAGGAAGAGAAAGCTGTGAGGTGATGTGTGTGTGTGTGCGCACTTACACATGTAGTACATCACCTCGGCACTCCAGCTGTTTTACATTACGTTTGAGTAAAACAATTAGATTTCATATATACACACACACAAGTTTAAAAGTTAACGCACGTCTGTCTCTTTTTAGTGTGTGTGTGTGTGTGTGTGTGTGTGAGAGAGAGAGAGATCTCTGTTTCTTTTAGCACAGGTTCAGTTCGACTCGTATCTATGTGTGTGTTAATTCTACATAGCATCAACATCCAATCACATCTTCTGTCATTTCTGGTGGGTGTGGCTTTGGAGAAAAGCCACCCCCCCGAAAGAAAGACTTTAAACACTTGAACCTCAGCTTATCATGGTTCTAAACCCGGCTTTAAACCTGGGAAGATGTTTCACACTTTCAGAAGTGCTTTTTACCTGAGGTTATGAACCATAACAAATTTTTATTATTAACCTTATTTCTTTTTCAGGGAAACCAGTGAAAGAACCCCTAAATCTCAGTGTCTCCTCTGTACCTGGTTTATAGAAACAAGATGTTGACTGCATGTGATCAGAAGTGAAGCTGCTGAGTCTTTGTATGCGTTCTGCTTCGGAAGTCGGATCTGGTATGACGACTGGATTTTTGTTATACTGTATTACAGAGGGAGGGAGTGGAAATTCTGAGGTTTCATTAGTTTGTCATATGGCTCTTATGTCACTCTAACATTGTCCAGCAGAAGATAGTGACTTTTATTCATCTAGCAGGAGAAAACTTGAGCAAGAAGCAAAAGAAAGATTTAAATAAAGATTTCAGTGTCCTTCTTAAAGGTTAAAAAAGCTTTTTTTCCTTTTAGATACCCATTTAGAAGCTATGCTACCTAGCTGTCCAATGGGGATTAAATATTTGTTATAATACAATAAAAAAATAGAATTTTTAAAATATAATTATATAAAAATATATAAACATTTTTATAAAATTAATAATAAGTAAAACTTAAATTATATTTTAATTTTATATATATATATACACTGATCAGACATAACATTATGAGCAGTGAGAGGTGAAGTGAGTAACACTGATGATCTCATTAGGGCACCTGTTAGTGGGTGGGATATATTAGGCAGCAAGTGAACATTTTGTCCTCAAAGTTGATGTTAGAAGCAGGAAAAATGGGCAAGTGTAAGGATTTGAGCGAGTTTGACAAGGACCAAACTGTGATGGCTAGACGACTGGATCAGGGCATCTCCAAAAATGCAGCTCTTGTGGGGTGTTCTCAGTCTGCAGTGGTCAGTATCTATCAAAAGTGGTCCAAGGAAGGAACAGTGGTGAACCGGAGACAGGGTCATGGGCGGCCAAGGCTCACTGATGCACGTGGGGAGCGAAGGCTGGCCCGTGTGATCCGATCCAACAGACGAGCTACTGTTGCTTAAATTGCTGAAGAAGTTAATGCTGGTTCTGATAGAAAGGGGTCAGAATACACAGTGCATGATGGGTCAGGGCTGTTTCGGCAGCAAAAGGGAGACCAACACAATATTAGGCAGGTAGTCATAATGTTATGCCTTGGTGGTATATATATGAGCAAAGGTGTCACAATATTAGGTGGTCATAATGTTATGCTTTGTTGGTGTGTATGTGTGATCATATGAAAGAAGAAGAAAAAAAAATATATATATATATAAATATATATATTTATATATATATATATATTTATATATATATATAAATATATATATTTATATATATATATATATATATATATATATATATATATATATATATATATATATATATATATATATATATTGCATAAACCTGGTATATATATATATATATATATATATATATATATATATATATATATATATATTTTTTTTTTTTTTTTTTTTTTTTTTTTTTCTTCTTCTTTCATATGATCACACAAACTGGCCTCACAACTGGCCTCAAAGAGTGTGGATTTTGCAGGAAGAAGAAAAATCTGAAGTTTTTACAGTGGGAAGAAATAAATTGCTTAATTACGAGATCTGAGAAAATCTAAATATATTTCATAAACTGGAGGGAAAAAATCAGCCACTCAGGCTAAAACTGTCAAAAACCTCGGTAGCTACAAATGGATCGAGTTTGTGGCTAGCTATATAGCATAAGGACCAATTCCTATCAAATTTCTAATCGCACCATTTACATTTTTCCAATTTTCAGAACTCTATATATAGGAAATTTTCCCAGGGTGCCACGCATATAAAGAATCTGAAGTACATATATTTGTTGTAACAAAGCACAAACATGAGCTGGAGATTGTTTCACAACAAAATCATCATCTCCATTTTGGGTGTAAAAGATAAAAGATACCAGGTTTATGCAACATGTTAATGTGAAGAAGAAGAAAACGATGCCTGATCATGCTCCGTGTCCAATGAACATGACATATGGGTGTGTGTGTGTGTGAGCGTGTGTGTGTGTGTGGCTCACTCAGTCTGATAGTCTGATGGCTGTAGAGAATCTTCTCCTGGCCCATCCGTCTGCTCGACGCGTCCAGATGTGCTCCTTAATGAAGGCAGCGTGCGCTCGCTCGGATAAATCCTGATCTCCAGCTTGCCTTTAACCTGAGGTTTCTCCTGGATAAACACTCCATTACGGCCCATTAACTTACATATGCTCCTCTTCTTCAAAGAGACGTGCCGGGATGGGGCTGAGCAGTAGCGTACGACCCTGACACGTGTATGTTTGCGTGTGTGTCAGCACGGTGCAGATGGAAAACTAAGCCACGGTGGTTCTACGCTCAAGAAGGGGAACCTTGCAATGTGTAAATCAATCCAATTTGTGGGGTTACATCTGGCAGAATGACAAACGAGCACAGGCATGCACTCTTGTTTTTCTTTTCTTTTCTTTTTTTTTGAGCTGCGTTGTCTCTGTAACAGATGAATAAACCTCCATTTTAGGAAAATAATCAACGATAATGAGGGAAGGTTTTAAATTCAGCACCTCCTGAGTTCAGAAAATTTTTTTTTAAAAATAAAAAATAATAATACATTTTATTTATAGGTGCCTTTCTAGTAACCATACAAATTCAAACAATTAATAAATTGTCTTTAATTTTTTTTAAAAGTAGAATTGTGTGAAATTCTATTGTTTAACCAACAAATCAGTGTTATATCACACTTTCACAAAATTTAAACATACACTATATTGCCAAAAGTTTTGGGACATCCACCTTTACATGCACATGAATGTAATATGGAGTTGTCTCGCCCATTGCAGCTATTACAGCTTCAACTCTTCTGGGAAGGCTTTCCACAAGGTTTAGGAGTGTGTTTATGGTCATTTTTGACCATTCCTCTAGAAGTGCATTTGTAAGGTCAGGCACTCATGTTGGACGAGAAGGTCTGGCTCGCAGTCTCCGCTCTAATTCATCCCAAAGGTGTTCTATCAGGTTGAGGTCAGGACTCTGTGCAGGCCAGTCAAGTTCCTCCACACCAAACTCGCTTATCCATATCTTTATAGACCTTGCTTTGTGTTCAGTCATGTTGGAACAGGAAGGGGTCATCCCTAAACTGTTCCCACAAAGTTGGGAGCATGAAATTGTCCAAAATGTCTCAGTATGCTGAAGCATTAAGATTTCCTTTCACTGGAACTAAGGAGCCAAGACCAACCCCTGAAAAACAACACCTGAATTCAATGATTTAGAGGGGTGTCCCAAAACTTTTGGCAATATAGTGTATACACAATAGACCGAATGCTCAGTCTCTCGACCTGCTCAAAAAAAAAAAGATTTATTCTTTCCGCTGTGCAGCGTGTTATGCCTCGCTCTGATCAGACATATGACTGTGATGTGATTGGATTGGATTTGTGTTCATCAGAATCTCCGGCTTGTCATACTGGGTGAATATTTAGGCTTGGCGGAGGAGGAAAAAAAATCCCGCTGTCAGCTATTCTTCTATGTAGTATCCTCACTTTCATTGTTCTGAAGACTTGCACTGAGAAAGCCTAAGCTTCTTGACTTATGAATTTTAAAAATGTTTAAGGCACCGAGAAGCTTTTGAGTGCTAGTGACCTTAATCTTTAATAGGTTTGTGAGACAGGTAGAGTGATAAACCCAGACAGAGAACGATGGTGGAGGAGAAGAATAGTAGCTAAAGCCCAAGTCTTCCATAAGAGTCTCGAGAGAGAAAGAGAGAGAGAGTGAGTGAGAGAGAGAGAGAGCTCTCACCAAAGCATAGATTACTTTAAACTTTGGGCGCCAAATGGATTAAAAACCCTCATCCTGCACCCACTGTGTTGTGTTTGGTCAACAAGACGATGGATGGACTTAAAGTGTTTTATTTATTTTTTTCAGAAATCAATCCCTTTCTGAGAATTAGCTCTAGTGCTATCACACAGCTGAGCTCTTCTATTATCTCTGGTGCTGATAACCTCATCCCTGGCACTGGTTTACTTCCTAACCCTAAACACCACCTTTGCTTTACAGAGTGTTTGCTGGAAAGATTGACCGTAACTAAGGGGATAAGCTTTGCTTGCTTTGGATGAAAAAATATACTGATTTGTGTCGGAAAAGTGGAGTTTGGTGACTTTTACCTATGGATGGTTCTAGAGCTTTGGAGATGGGGGAGCGGTGTTAGACCAGATGTTCAGTTTTTTTCAGTTTAATTCAATTTTGTTTGAAACCTTGGGATTTGAGAGGAACCAAAGGAACCTGAGGAACCTTGAGACATCCCCCTGGACTCTTGATGCATAAGGATTAATGGGCATCAGATAGATCTACGTCCTCGATTGGACACTGAGGTTCACTATGAACACATCCAATGTCATTACTTTGTG
The DNA here is from genome assembly GCF_019097595.1 of Hemibagrus wyckioides. NCBI lineage: Eukaryota > Metazoa > Chordata > Actinopteri > Siluriformes > Bagridae > Hemibagrus > Hemibagrus wyckioides. Next base: position 28,557,718 of record NC_080720.1, read on the forward strand.
GAGAAACCAATCAAGAACCTTTAGAACCCTAGGACCTTTATAGTAAGACAAAGAACTACTTAATTCTGAACAGCTACAGTATGTGTTCATCTGATATCTTGAAAATGCCTCAAACAAAGAAAGTATGCCTCATCACAGCACAAACAAGGCCCTATTTACTCTTTCTGCCGAGATAGTTGTCTGTCTAGCTAAACTTGCTAATCAGATCAACATAAAAATGCTATACAGCTCGGTAGAAAGCTAGAAAGGATCAAATATTAATCTAATATTTACAGTACAGTCTACAATATTTACATTTTCACCAAGCTAGCCTAGCAATAGTTCACTTTTCTGTCCTAGCTAGCTGTTAATCTGGAAAAAAAAAAAATCCTTCAGCTTCATTTACAGCAACTCTAAACTCTCAGCGTTTAACTAATAACACGATTGTGAACATGGGAAAAATAAGCAGCTGTAGATGTAAACAACATCCGAAGTGAAGGAGACGGATTAGCGGAGCTAGCGATTAGCGATCGCCGTAACTGATTCTCTACAAGACTGTAGTTCATTAACCGTTAGCGGATCTTCATCACGTGACCTGAGGTGAACAAATAAAAAGACGTGATAGATTAACGAGTAATTATCTTAAACAAACAAACAAACAGTGTACAGTGTAAAACAGTTACAGAGAGATAGATCAGTGTGTTGTTATATGCGTGTGTGTGTGTGTAGATTTTAATTGTTCCTGTACCCCCCTTTGCGGTGAACCGATGGAGCTGATTGGTCGTTATGAGACTCAGAGGTCTAATGGGTCTAAATTCATTGCCCTTGTTAGACCCGTCTGACTGCGAGCGGCTTTCTTACTGCCAGAGCTTACATCCAGCGTCCAAATGGAGATCTATTACAGTACACACACACACTCACACACACACGTTCCTACCTCTATTCTCTGATGAGTTTGGCTTTTCAGTTTTTGATGAAACAGTAGGCACGAGCCATCGAGCAACATATGGCATCTTGGGAATTTCTTCCTCTTTGCTGCTTGTAATATGTACTGTAATTGCGTACGGCTCTGTGGGGGTCTGACAGGAGAGGAGAGGTTCAAACAATTCAGGGACAGAAGTTCTGGAGTTGCGTTAAATTAATGAGCCTCTAAGAGCTCACCGCAAATGAAACGTGTAAATACATTGATCTTTTCCGCACTTCTTACTGTTTTCTTCCTTTTCTTTCCCCCCCTGCTCTGTTTTTCCCCCTCTCTCTTTCGAACCTAATGGCTTCTGTGATTGCTTTTTCTTTCTTTTTTTGCACAATAACAGTGGAGGAGAAAACCTGTTCAGGGTGCTGTGTCGCAGCGTCTACGTAAACACCCCGCGCGCTCATCGGCTCGGCCCGTCTCCCCGGGGCTACGGCAGATTTTTCATTTAGCGCGCGGCGCGGTAAGAGGTCTGAGAGAGCGATCATCCTGGCACAGGCCGCAGCTGGTATTTTCCTGGCGCGGATGATTAGTGGAACGCTTCCCATTCGACCTGGAGAAATTCTCGCAGTGGGAAGTTAACATCCGCTAACTGTCTTTAGCGTGGAGCCTCATCACTCCCCCGCCTGACGCTCCAGAATGCAGCCGGGTGGAAGAAAGGAGGGGTGAAGACGCTGGAGTGGAGGAAAAGAAGGAGAGGAAACAGAGGCAGAACAGACTCTTTCTCACTGACATCACAGTTCAGCTGGGACTCTTAAAAAATAAAATAAATAAAATGAATAAATAAATAAATAAAATACATTTCACATTTCATACGTGTACATAATGCACTTTTTTTTTCTTCTTTTTTTTTTTGCTACGGACGTCACGTGAAAAACACTGGAAGTGAAGCTGATATGCACCAAAAATGTGAATAAAAATTTTAAAAAATTATTTAAAAAAATAACCTTGGTTTATTTTTTTAATGTCACATTAAAAAATACCACATTATTAATTAGAAGGTGACATTTTTACCCGTTTATTGTTACATCTGACTGAAAGAAAGAAAGAAAGAAAGAAAGAAAGAAAGAAAGAAAGAAAGAAAGAAAGGAAGAAAGAAGCATTTAAGGATTATTATTATTAAGCATCTTTATTAAAAAATACTGACAGCTGAATATTCAGTTTTTCCTCTCTCTTTCTAGAGTACAGGTGTGTATGTGTGTGTGTGTGTGTGTGTTGGAGTGTCTCAGCTGGAATTAAGTGTTCGAGCGGATGTTTTCTTTTTTTTTGTGAGGTGCAAGTTATCTGCTCTGCTTGACGAGTCTAAATGTTCATTAAGGCTTCAGCTTAATTCTCGCGAGCAGGTGTAAGCTTTCTCTCCGCACCGGAATTATCCAATCCTGCAGATACACCCGTAATCATTCCAGCTAAGCTACGGCAGATGGAAATTGAATCAAACGTGGGAGTGTTTCTGGTGTTAAGCCGCCTCGTGATTTTTTTTTATTTTTGTAGAAGACAAATACACTTCACTAGACTTTTAACTCTGGGGAGAAAAAAAAGAAAGAAAAGAAAATCAACCAGTAGAGGAAACACTGTGAGAATTCAGACAGACAGACAGACAGACAGACAGACAGACAGACAGACAGACAGACAGACAGACAGACAGACAGATAGATAGATAGATAGATAGATAGATAGATAGATAGATAGATAGATAATCAATTTTATTTTTAAATTCATCCTATATTCGAGGAAAAAAAATCTGTATTTTGTATCACTTACTATTAATGTTAAAATTAATAAATATATAAATAATTTCAATCCACTTAATTTACAAACTTTATCATTTTACGATTCACGACTGAGTCGTAAAATCTGATTGGCTGGTCCATCTCGGAATTCTCTAATGAATCAATACACCGGGATTTAAACCCATAAAACTTTTACACGATTATATGTTTTATGTCATTTTCAATGAAGCACTTTACGTAACACTGTTCTGATTTGAAAAGCTTGATTCAGTTTACATTCCGAACTGCTCTGGATCTTTCTGAAGGCATCTGGGTGACATAACGGCAAGAAGGCAAAGCAAAGAAAAGAAAAGAAAAGAAAAGAAAAATGCCAGGAGAAATGCCCTATGCAGTTTCCTCTGACTTGAGGCATGTGATATGCTTAATTATACACACTTCAGTGAAGTGTACAGGATGGATGCAGTGTTGGAGCAGCCTGTGGCGTAAAGCGTGATCCTCTATACAGCAGCGACGCAGATGAAGATAAAGAAGAAGACGTAATCAGTGGCATATGAAGGAATGTACGTGAAGGAGAGCATTCTTTCTCTTAAGTGTGTAGCCTGAGGTGTGTGTGTGTGGAAAAGAAGGGCAGAGGACCATATGCAGCCTCACGAGGAAGCTAGGCTGTCTCTCTTTTTTGGTGTGTCCTGAAGACATGCCTCATCTGTGCTGCTGGACGTGTGTGTCTGTGTGTGTGTATGCACCATGTGAGCAGACTTTTGCCCTCTGTGTGTTCACATGGTTCATAATCTGCCCCTTTCACCCCACTCCCTCTCCCTTTCCCTGTCCAACCCCACCCTTTACCCCATCCTTATCTTATTATTTTATTTTCATTTCACACAGTAACAATGTCACACAAAAACAGCTCTGACTTTCACCAAGCAGTCCTCGATTCCGATTGGCCGCACAAGAAGGCATTGAGAGTACAGCTATTACACACGTCAGGTAATCTAAAGTTAATAATAAAAAAAATAATAAAGATATTAAGTTATACCAGGGTTTTTTCTTATTAAATTAATATTTATTAAACAAATTTAAAAAAATAATTAAAAAAAGGATTAAAAAAAAAAACCTTCTGAATCAGAAAAGTGTGAAAAAATATGAATAAAAAATTATAAATAAAAAAGAGAACAAATAAGGAATAAAAAATAGAAATAATGACAAAATGAATAAAAATGCAGAATAAAATAATTAAGAATTTAAATAAAATATAATGAATGATATAATGAATAAAGCTGAATCAAAATAATGAATAAAAATGAATCTATAAAATTTTAAATAATTGATATTTTGAGTTTCTGCTTATTTGTGTGATGAAACTTATATAGTAAATGATTTTTATAAAAACAACATAATGCTATTTTGTTCTACATTCGAATGTTTCGCCGGACAACCCGATCTGCTGATAGAAAGATATTTAGGAGTCAAATAACTGAACTGATTCGATTGATTCGACTCACTGAAAAGAATCAGAATTCTCAACTATTTGGCTCAGCAGACCGATGAAATGAAGGTGTACATTAAATATTTATGCACAAAAAAAAAAAAAAAAGGATTTGGAGAAAGCCCATTTTGGCATGTCGAGGTGTTACAGCAGCGCTCGTTACTCTGAGATTACTCTGTCAGATCCTGGACTCGTACGGAGCTCCACACGTCTCCTCCTCGCTGCTGTCAGGGAGAGAAGCTCGCACCTTGCAGGCAGACCGAGTTTAAAACCGTCACCGCTTTCTCCTTGAGGAACCACGGATTATTTCCAGAGCTAATACCTGTAGAGCTCAAAAGCCTGAGGGATGGGATTATGGCAAACTGGCATTCCTAATGTCTGACACACTAATCATGAGAGAGAGAGAGAGAGAGAGAGAGAGAGAGAGAAAGAGAGATTTCTAAAGTCGTACAACTGCAACCTGCTGAACGACAATAACACATTGTGGGTGAAGGAGGAGCGATTTGTACGGATCACAGGAGGACTGATGAGGTTTTAACGCTCAGCACAGGTTGTGACGAGCCCCTGCTGCACACACACACACACAGATATTTTAGACACAGATGTATGTCAGTGAGCTGATAATTCTACCTCAATCTAAGGAGCTCATAAATCTCTACTGGATCCTGGGAAGATGTAGAGCAGGCTGAAAAGAACGCAATGAAAAGAATATGATGATGGAGTGTGTGTGTGTGTGTGTGTGTGTGTGTGATGTTAGAAGTAAGTGTAGTGCTTTAGAGCTTTTAAGTCTGGTTAAACACATTGCTTCACTTGCATGTCCATTTTTATTACCTGATCTCAGGAAGAACTTGAGTAAGTATTAAAGAGGGATTTTTTAAATATATATTTTTTTATTATTTATTTATTTATTTATTTATTTATTTATTGGGTTGGATATAACTCAAGTTTAAACTAAGTACTGAACTATCTTATCTCTGCCTCTATATAGAATTTTGTAGATTTTTTCTTTAAATATGTAGAATTAATTTTTTAAATAATGATCATTATTTAAAGAAATACAATTATTTAAAAAATAATTAAATAACAGTTTTTATTTTACAAAAAAACTGCCAATAAATAATTTTTAATATATTAATAAAACAAACCAAAAAAATATACTGTTACAATATTTAAAATTAAAATGTTTTATCTATTTATATGGTGCATTTTATTTTTTTTCCATTAATAGTTACAGGAAATGTTTTTTAGATATCTTACAAGCCATTAAACAAGCTCTGGACAGTCCACGCTATTTTAATTTTTTGTTGCAGACAATTAATCAACAGTTTGGTTTGATGAAATAAATCTGCTTTATTATTATTATTATTATTATTATTATTATTATTATTATTATTATTATTATTATTATTATTATTATTATTTTATTTATTTATTTTTATTACATTTATACTTATTTTTTTATTACATTTTCCCAAAAATTATTAACAAGCTACATGTCTTTGTCACATAAATACGAAAATGCAAAAAAAGCATCTCATCAAAAGAAAACTTCGCATCAATTATTTTTCTGTTTTTTCTTGAAGCTTCTGTTATACAGATCACCCTTGTGTAAGTTGTTACTATGGAAACGATAACCAATTCGAAAGCATTAATAGAAACCTTACTGCCCTATTGACAAAGCTCCTGTTAGAGAAAATGAACCTTCTGACCAATCAGAACAGAGAATTCAGATATCTATAGATCACAACATATCAGAGTTGCCATAATAGGATCGTTTCTATATAAGTATTTTTATATCAATGCTACAATATACTACGTTGTCCTCCATCAGTGTTAGCAGCTTTATTAGTAGTGCTACTGGAAATGGATAAAAAAACCCAGCAGCGGTGTTTCCTTCATCTTTCCTTAAACTTTAATTAGCACCAGTTTATTGGAAAATTACTAAGCCTGCTTTTAATAGCAGTAATGCAATATGATGATGGTATAATGATGATGATGATGATGATAGTGATGATGATAATGATGATGATGATGAGAAATTAAGCAGAGGACTTGGTGACCCAGACTAAACTCAGGATTGCAGTGTATTTTCATCATCAGACAGATTACATGATTGCATTAACGCACTCATTATTGCAATATAAAAAGTGATTAAAATGTTCATTCAATCTCTCTCTTCTTTCTCTCTCTCTCTCTCTCTCTCTCTCTCTCTCTCTCTCTCTCTCTCTCTCTCTCTCTCTCTGGCCTAATGCTCAGATCGTATTGGTGGAAATCGATACGGGGGCAGCGTGCTGCAGGTCTGATGCCGGGCGGAACAGAGTTTGGTAAATGATTGGAACTTTAATTACGCTGGCCTGTCATGCAGTGTAGCGCTCTGTCACAAAGTCAGCAGCAGGACACAAAGGCCATGAAGCACACACACACACACACACACACACACGCTGGTATAACAACTTGTTCCACAACATTAAATGTAACTAGAATCAGACATAAAATACAATATTTGGATCTTAAATAAATAAAAATTGTAATCATTGCTGAATTGCTGTGTTAATAGAGGAATACACAGCCTATGGCACGCTGTGGCTAATAACAGTAACTCTGTTCATGTCAGAACCAGATCATGTCAGTGTGTCATTGATTGATTATTTTTCTATTACGTTGTGTTTCATGCATTACAGAATATGGAGTTGAAATAATAGGATATCTGTTAAAAGATCCTGTGTAGAGGAGCTGTGGTAAAGTCATATTAACAACTAAGTAACAATAATGACGCCATTTTCTCCCTGTATATCGGCTGTACAATATGGTATAAGTCTTTTGTTATATCATTAAAGACGGTTTCTTGTTATGAGGTTAATGACAGTCTCTTGTTATATCATTAATATCAGTCTCTTTTGTTATTACAAACATCCACTTATATCATTAATGACAGTATTGTTATGATGATAACAGTCTTTTATCTCATTAATGACACTCTCGTTATGTCATTAATGACACTATATCATTAATGACACTCTCTTGTAATGTCATTAATGACACTGTCGGATATCATTAAAGATGCTGTTGTTTATCATTAATGACTCTTATATATCATTAATGACACTGTCGTATATTATTAATGACGCTGTCATTTCATTAATAACACTGTCATACATCATTAATGACGCTGTCGTATATCATTAATAACACTGTCATACATCATTAATGACGCTGTCGTATATCATTAATAACACTGTCATATATCATTAATGACGCTGTCGTATATCATTAATAACACTGTCATATATCATTAATGACGCTGTTGTATATCATTAATAACACTGTCATATATCATTAATGACACTGTTGTATATCATTAATGACGCTGTCGTATATCATTAATAACACTGTCATACATCATTAATGACGCTGTCGTATATCATTAATAACACTGTCATATATCATTAATGACAGTCTCTTAAATCATTAATAATACTCTCATATAGCATTAATGACACTCTCATATAGCATTAATGACACTGTTGTATATCATTAATGACGCTGTCGTATATCATTAATAACACTGTCATACATCATTAATGACGCTGTCGTATATCATTAATAACACTGTCATATATCATTAATGACACTCTTAAATCATTAATGACACTTTCTTATATCATTAATAACACTCTCATATAGCATTAATGATACTGTTGTATATCATTAATGCTGCTGTCATATATCATTTATGCCACTCTCATATCATTAATGACACTGTCGTGTATCATTGACACTTTCGTATATTGTTAATGACACTGTCATATATCATTAATAACACTGTCGTATATCATTAATAACACTGTCGTATATCATTAATGACTCTCTTGTTATGTCATTAAGGACACTTTTGTATATCATTAATGACACACTCTTATATCATAAATAACAATCTCTTATATCTTTAAAAACAGTCTCTTGTTATCTTATTAATGAGAGTCTCCTATATCTTTAATGTTGTTGTTGTTCTTTTGGCTGCTCCCTTTTCAGGTCCGCCACAGCGAATCATTTGATCCGCATGTTTCGATTTGGCACAGGTTTTACGCCGGATGCCCTTCCTGACACAACCCTTTCCATTTAATCCAGGCTTGGGGGCGGCACTGAAAGTTAACTCTTCAGTGGCTGGATTAGCGCCCTGCCCTATAATCAAAACCTAGTCACGGCAATGAGAGCACAGGATCCTTTCGCTGGACCACCAGGAGGCCTCTCTTATATCTTCAATAACAGCCTGTTATATCTTTAATAATAATTCTTTGTTATGTCATTAATGACACTCTCATATATCATCAATGACAGTCTCTTTAATAACAATTTCTTATGTCATTAATAACAATCTCATGTATCATTAATGACAGACTCTCATATCTTAAATAAAAGTCTCTTGCTATGTCGTTAATGACACTCTCTTGTTATGTCATTTCTAAAACTCTCTTGTTTATATCATTAATGACAGCACCTGATATCAAAGTCTTGTTATGACATTAATAAGTCTTGTTGTATATTTGATAACAGTCCTTTGAGTTTCAGGTATTATATCTGAGTAATACATCTGGAAAGAGATCAGTCCTGTCATAAACAAAAGCCTGATCATATGTTATTATTGTGAGTCTCCAGATAAGTCTTAACAGTTTCTTGTTATACTGTATTGTTAAATATACAGTCTCCAGATAATCCAGGATTATGTCTGGATAGAGGTGTAAAAGCAACCAAGACACATTTAAACCCCAACTCGGCCATTTTTATACATCACATCACAACACGTGATAAAACTGCAGTAAAACTTTTCCAACCTGAAAAGAATGGAAGCTCATCATAGCAGTCTCATCGTTTTTTTTTCTTCGTTTTTTTTTTCTGGGAGAGTCTGCTAAAGTGTAAAGGAGGATGCTCTGACCTGATAAACGAGCACAGAGTGTGTAATTTACAGACAGACACATTAATCTTAGACCGCTTCTAAAAAAAGAAAAGGGAGTAAAGTGTGAATTGCTGAAAAGGAAGAAGTGGAGAGAAAGTAATCAGCGAATTACTGCGGAACTGTCCGGGCTGTTTAGAGAACGGTTCGAAAAGCGACATTTAAGAAAAATAACAGAAGCCCTCAGGTAGAAAAGAAAGTGGAATATAACGTGGTGGATCTTTATTTATAGCACAATTCTATTCAATTTGATTTTATCTGTATAGCACTTTTAATTTTAACGGACATTGTCTCAAAGCAGCTTCATAGAAATGTCAAAAATCTGATTATTATTTCATTTAAAATGAATTCATTTCATTTAAAATTTAATTTAGATCTATCCCTAATGAACAAGCCTGAGGCAATGGAAAATACTCCCTGATTGTCCCAAGATGTTAAATACTCAAATCGGATTGTTCAGATATCAATGCTGGAATATGTTATCGTTTCCATAGTAACAACGTGCACAGGATCTCACTGGACGATTTTAAAACAATGTATATGTGTGTTGAGATTTTCACGTTTCATGGAAGGTTTCTGAATTGAAGCTGTAAGTTTCACAGATCAGATAATGAATAGAAAAATAATTATTTTGCTTATTAGTTTTATATTGAGAGAGAAAAATTAAAGGCTTAACACGGACCGTTTAAAGCTACTAGGACTTTCTATAAAGTGCTTTCAGAGACATCATTAAATTAAAAACAAAACTAGGAAAAAAACAAGATTATTAAATTAAAAAAAAAAGGTGGAAAATGGTTATGGTATAAGTGAAAAAGACAACAATTTTATTTTTAAAAAATTATTATAAAGTTCAAAAGTTCGAAAAAAAAGTCAAAGAAGTGGAAAAAAATTCTATCAATTCAGAAATAAATATAAACAATTATTTCTCAAGCAATATTAATTCAATTCAATTCAATTTTATTTGTATAGCACTTTTAACAATGGCCATTGTCTCAAAGCAGCTTTACAGAACAGAAGAAATATAGTACAAAAAGTTCAAGATAAATATTAGACTTATATTTCAATTTATTTATCCCGGGAAAAGGGAACCTCATCCTTATTTGGGTGACACCAGTTGAATCATTTGTAATCAAAACCATAACACAACAAAGAGGGAAAGAAAACAACGCTCAGTGATGCACATAAGCATGCATAAAGACTTAGCGAAAGCACAAAGGAACTAAGCGTAGTAATTAAACATCTCTCAGCATAAGAGGCAGGTATACAGTATGTCAAGACTATTTCCTATTCTGGGACCGAGGTGGTGGAATAAACTTCCCCTAGATGTTCGAACGGCTGAGTCACTGGCCGGATGAGACGGATGAAGACCTACCAAACGACAGATAAAAACATACCTCGTCCTGAAACACTTAAACTAACTCATTTCCCTGTTTGTTTTATGTATTGTGTGTCAGAAAAAATCCCAACACAACAGTTTTTAGGTTAATGGTATCCTAAGTTATCCTATATCATTAATGACAGTCTCTTATATCATTAATGACACTATCTCATATCTTCATTAACAATTTTTGTTACATCATTAATTACACTCTCTTATATCATTAATGACACTCTCTTACATCATTAATGACACTCTCTAGCTATGTCATTAATGACACTCTATCATATCTTTAATACCAAATTTTTATTATATCATCAATGACACTCTCTTACATCATTAAAGAAACTCTATTATTTCATTAATGGCACTCTCTTGCTATATCATTAATGGCACTCTCTTGCTATATCATTAATGACACTCTTGCTATATCATTAATTACACTCTCTTGCTATATCATTAATGACACTCTTGCTATATCATTAATGACACTCTCTTGCTATATCATTAATGACACTCTCTTGCTATATCATTAATGACACTCCCTTGCTTTGTCATTTATGACACCCTTATATCATTAATGACTCTCTCTTGCTATGTCATTAATGACACTCTCATATCATTAATGACACTCTCATATCATTTATGACACTCTCTTGCTATGTCATTTATGACACTCTCTTGCTATGTCATTTATGACACTCTCTTGCTGTCATTAATGACACTCACATCATTAATGACACTCACTTACATCATTAATGACACTCTCTTGCTATGTCATTTATGACACTCTTATATCATTAATGACACTCTCTTGCTATGTCATTTATGACACTCTCTTGCTGTCATTAATGACACATCATTAATGACACTCACTTACATCATTAATGACACTCTCTTGCTATGTCATTAATGACACTCTTATATCATTAATGACATGCTCTTATATCATTAATGACATGCTCTTATATCATTAATGACACTCTCGTGCTATGTCATTAATGACACTCTCTTATATCATTAATGACACTCTCTTGCTATGTCATTTATGCCACTCTCTTGCTATTTCATTTATGACACTATCTTGCTGTCATTAATGACACTCACTTACATCATTAATGGCACTCACTTACATCATTAATGACACTCTCTTGCTATGTCATTTATGACACTCTTATATCATTAATGACATGCTCTTATATCATTAATGACACTCTCGTGCTATGTCATTAATGACATTTTTTTGCTATGTCATTAATGATACTCTTTTATATCATTAATGACACTCTCTTGCTATGTCATTTATAACACTCTCTTACATCATTAATGACACTCTCTTGCTATGTCATTTATAACACTCTCTTACATCATTAATGACACTCTCTTGCTATGTCATTTATAACACTCTCTTACATCATTAATGACACTCTCTTGCTATGTCATTTATAACACTCTCTTACATCATTAATGACACTCTCTTATATCATTAATGACACTCTCTTGCTATGCCATTTATGACACTTTCTTATATCATTAATGACACTCTCTTCCCATCTCATTAATGGCACTTTCTTGCTATGTCATTAATGACACTTTCTTATATCATTACTGACACTCTCTAGCTATGTCATTAATGACACTCTCTTATATCATTAATGATACTCTCTTACATCATTAATGACAAACTCTTGCTATGCCATTAATGACACTCTCTTATATCATTAATGACACTCTCTTGCTATGTCATTTATGACACTCTCTTATATCATTAATGACAAACTCTTGCTATGCCACTAATGACACTCTCTTCCTATGTCATTATTGGCACTCTTATATCAGTAATGACACTCTCTTCCTATGTCATTAATGACATTCTCTTGCTACGTCATTAATGACACTTTCTTATATCATTTATGACACTCTCTTGCTATGCCATTAATGGAACTCTCTTATATGATTAATGACACTCTTATATTTTATGTAATAATTTTTTGCTATGTCATTAATGACATTCTCTTACACCTCTTACACCTTTAATGACACTCTCTTGCTATGTCATTAATGACACCCTCTTATATCATTAATGACACTCTGTTGTTATATCATTAATGACACTCTCGTATATAATAAATTACATGACACTCTCTTATATCTTTAATAACAGCCTCTTGCCTTCTCATTACTGACGCTCTCTATATCATTATTACCAGTCTGACATATCTTTATTAACAATTTCTTGTTATGTCATTACTGACGCTCTCATATATCATTAATAACAATCTCTTTAATAACAAATTCTTGTTATGTCATTACTGACACTCTCATATATCATTAATAACAATCTCTTTAATAACAAATTCTTGTTATGTCATTACTGACACTATCAGTAATGACCAAAATAAGGATATGTGACCATTATTACAGCACGTCTCGGAGAGGGAACTTTTTAGCTTCCTGTTAGCTGGAATTTTATCTTTAAAAGTGTACAATATCATCCTGGATTTCGAGTAAAAGAACCGACAAACAAACACAGTCACTCTCTCTTTCTCTTTCTCTGTCTCTATCTCTTATAAACACCTACTTATTACAGAAGTAATGAAATCCTCTGAAGTCAGTTCAAAGCCCAAGAGCCCTGATGTTAATGAAACTAACATCACCGGAAAAAAAATGTCGGAAGCAAAGAAAGTTCCTACTTTTTCTGTAATTCATCCCGACGGCCTGGAAGAACCCGGTCGGCTTTTCCGCTTCTCTGTGAGAGAGGAGGATGAGGCCTAAATGGAGATTAATTCCAATTTCGGTGCTTGCTCAGTACTAAAGCAATTTACGTTCTTTCTCTTAACGATGCCCCTTTCTCTGATTACAATAATGTAATCTAATTGTAATTATGATAGCATCAGATCCAGGCCGAGCCTGACGTGATTGGGGCTCTTCGTTACATTAAAAAATGATTTTTTTGAATAATGATGAAAGGAGCTGTGGAGAATGGGGAAGTATTACTTTTTTATCTGGATTTCTTTTTCCTTTTTGTGTGTGTGTGTGTGTGTGTGCAGCCTGGAGCAGCGAGACGGAGATACCGGAAAATGTATAGGAGTGTACAGTGGTATTCGCTCTGTCAGTGCTACAAGACAGAAAAAGGAACTGAGAGAGAGAGAGAGAGGAAGAAAGAAAGAATTTCAGAGACTCTGACCATGATGTCCTGCTCAGTCTCGCTCTCTTTTAGCTCTACAGCTCACCTAAAAACTGTAACCTCTCCATTTATTCGATAAAAAGGAAAGAAAGAAAAAGGATGTAGAAAGTCTGAAGGAAGGCCAAGGAGCTATGTGTTCATTATGCACTCTGAGCAGAGAGAGAGAAAGAGAGAGAGAGAGAGAGAACAGAGAAAGATGAACATACACACAGACAGAGAGACACAGAGAGAGAGACAGAGAGAGAGACACAAACTGGAAGACAGTGACTGAAAAAAGAGAAAACATAGAACGATGGAAAGAGAGAGAGACAGAGAGATAGAAAGACACAGAGGTATAGGTAGAGACACATACAGAGTCAGAGAGAGAAAGAGAGAGAGAGAGAGAGAGAGAGAGAGAGAGGAAGACAGAAAATGAGAGAAAATGAGAAAAAACAGAAAAGGATGAGTAGAGAGATAGACATGGGGGGTAGCTAGAGACACAGAGAGAGAGAGAGAGAGAGAGAGAGAGAGAGAGAGAGAGAGAAAGACAGACAGATAGTCAGAGAAAGAGAGAGACAGATGCAGAGAGTCAGACAGAGAGAGACAGACGGATAGACAGAGAAACAAAGAGTCAAAGAGATAGACTCTAAAAAAGAGAGAAAGTGAGAGTGGTAGATAGATAGATAGATAGATAGATAGATAGATAGATAGATAGATAGATAGATAGATAGATAGATAGATAGATAGATAGATAGAGAGTGACAGAAACAGATACATAAAGAGACAAACAAATAGCAAGACAGCGACTGAAAGGGGAGTAAACAAGGAAAGGTTGGTAGAGAAAGACAGAGAGAATCGGAAAGAGAGAATGAGAGAAAGAGAGAAAGAACCCTGAATGACCTTGTGCCTTGAGTGATTTAGCTGTTTTATTTATTTATTCTTCCTGTATTTATTTCTTCCTTTTTCTCTTTTCTAGTTTATTTGGCAGAACTGTAACTGCTGTAACGGTCACGCCAATAAACCTCAATGAATTAAACTGAATCGAGAGAGAGAGAGAGAGAGAGAGAGAGAGAGAGACTTTTCTGAAACCCATCTGTTGTGTTAAAGTCAAGCCAGCTCTTTACACACTTCTGAGGAAATCTACTTTTCTGTTTGGGGACAGATGTAGAATTCTGGACCGGATATTATTTGGCTTCCTCGCGTCTTCTCGTCTCATGCACTACACAGGGCACGGGTTAGTTAACGGATTTATCGGCCGTGTGAAGAGAGAGAGAGAGGGAGAGAGAGAGAGAGAGAGAGAGAGAGAGAGAGAGAGAGATTTAGGAGGAGTTCTCATGCTTGCCAGCGCTGAGGCACCTGTCTGACCCAGTTTCAGCCTCTTGGAATAAAACTCCAGTGTGATACGTAGCTGCTGATTTGGGGTCAGTTTTTACAGGGTTGAAGTGACAGTACAGTGTTAAGAGCTGGTCTGGGATCAGTGTTTTTACTGAGGGGAAATTTCGACATGGCTCAAGACTGGATGATGTAACGGTAAAAGGCTTTACGACAGGAACGATTCAGGAACCGTGTCACTTCAGACCTGTACGCTTTAAACTGGCCGTTTGTGTGTGTGTGTGTGTGTGTGAGAGAGAGAGAGAGTGTCATGTACAGATATCGCTGCTGGCTAGGGTACGACGGCGAGAGTTTATTCCACAGCGAGAGCACTTTCCACGGCATAACATTCTTACACTTGAAGTGTCTGAGAACATTTCCAAGGTGAAAAGTATTTCTTGTAAATAATTTCAGCCTTAGTTTCAGGTAAAACCCATCCAAGGACACGCTGTTCTAGGAAAATTATCAACGATAAAGCACTATCTGGTTTTTTTTAATCCTCTTACACCAAAGCAAGTGGACCAATTATCAATTATCAATTAATAATCAATTAAAGAAAAACACACGGTACTTTTTGTCCTTTTATTGTAACTTTAGCATCGCAAA
>NC_080720.1:28578351-28588351 GCF_019097595.1 Hemibagrus wyckioides
GTGGGATATATTAGGCAGCAAGTGGACATTTTGTTCTCAAAGTTGATGTTAGAAGCAGGAAAAATGGACAAGAGTAAGGATTTGAGCGAGTTTGACAAGGGCCATATTGTGATGGCTAGACGACTGGATCAGAGCATCTCCAAAACTGCAGCTCTTGTGGGGTGTTCCCGGTCTGCAGTGGTCAGTATCTATCAAAAGTGGTCCAACAAAGGAACTGGCGACAGGGTCATGGACGGCCAAGGCTCATTGATGGACGTGGGGAGTGAAGGCTGGCCCGTGTGATCCGATCCAACAGACGAGCTACTGTTGCTCAAATTGCTGAAGAAGTTAATGCTGATTCTGATAGAAAGGTGTCAGAATACACAGTGCATGATGGGTCAGGGCTGTTTCGGCAGCTAAAGGGAGACCAACACAATATTAGGCAGGTAGTCATAATGTTATGCCTGGTTGGTATATATATGAGCACATGGTGTTTGTTGACAGTGATGTAAACATCTAGGCATCTATATATATATTGGTAATTATCATAAACAAAATAAAATGTAATAAAGCGATTCGGCACCTGTTATGAAAAATTCACCCGAGTTGAACTGACTTTTGTTAGGAGACGGTTCAGGGTGTGAAATCATTCATGCTGATTTGAAGTAACATGGAGATGAAGCTAAATTTACCGGTTTGCTACGCCTTTGCTACGCGTAAGTATTCGCCCCCTCGAACCTTTCCGCATTTTGTGTGGAACTAAAATGGACGTAATAGACATGATCCCCCGTGAATCTATTTAAAACAGACCAAACCGGAAGAAAAAATCAGTTTGTTTTGCAAAATGATTCACAAATACATAACTTCAGAGCATGAGATTTGGTGGACGGGTTCCTCGGATTTAACCACAGGATGTAGGATGTTCGAAAAATTGCCCTTTTACTTTAAAAAACCAAATTTCCAGAACTTTTTGTAACTATATAGACTCTATGTTTGTGTAAAATAATGACATATCATTCCAGTTATGTGAATTTCATGTCCAAATTGGTGTGTGTGTGTGTGTGTGGGCAGGGGAGGGGAGGGGAGGGGTGAAAACTTATACAATTGACAAAGCAGCAACACATCCAAATATTCCATGTGAATGCAGCTTTAGTCTGTATCTGTCTTCCTGAATGAGGGGCTCAGTAAATACTCATGAATTTACTGAGCGCTTAATGAATTTGCCAAGTTGGACTGCACGGTGCCAACAATTTCTCTGATGGAATATGGAGCAGAGAGTTCTCGGGGAGAGAGGGGAAAAAAAAAAAAAACGCAAACCACAAACACACACTTGAGTGAAACTCCTTCTAAGGAGCCAGATCTCTAAAGTAGCACAAAGCTTTCAGAGTCTCTCTCTCTCTCTCTCTCTCTCTTTCTCTCTTTCTCTCTCTCTCCACATCTCTGTCTGTCTGGCATTGTCCTGATGAAGACAGCGCCGTGGGCAGGGGGATTGGCTCGGCTGCCAGCGGTTTTGTTTACCTTCAGCGCAAATGTCCAAGAGGCATTTTGTCGGCATTTCACAAACCCAATCTCTTAATGCTGCTGCTGCTGGAGAGTTGGCGTACGCACCGCTTCAGGGACCGTCTCTCAACGACTACATTCACACAGAACGTTTGAAGGGCACTCGGCGACACACAAAACACTGTACAATGCTACACTTTCTGCCAATGAGGACGCACACACACTACACGACGACGCCTTTTTGTGGCTTGTGCGGTTACAGGAAACGAATGGAGGACGGCGTGCTGCGATGTGACCTGACGCAAAGTGGGTTTACTTTTTACTTGCCCCCCTGAAGCTGATTCACATTCTCTAGTAATAGAGAGATTCGTTCTTCTTTTTCTACACGATTTTTATGTATTAAAGAATGACACATTGTCGGTGAGATTGCGTAGATCATTTTCCAGCCTCTATTTTTTTTTCCCTTCAAAGTTAATAAGGAAAAGAACCCATAACGTTTCAGCTTCACCTCTGACTGAATGTCACACTCTGGCACTAAGACTGGAGACTCATTCCAAATAAGAACCATGAACACATTTTACAGAAAACTGTTTAATCATGAAGCTTTGTTATGCTTCTTATGATTTGTAATAATTGTGAGAGATGTATGGTTAATTAGCTACTACATTTTCATTATTCTACAACTGGCCAAAAGATATCGAGTAACGTGTAAAGTTGTATATAGTATGTATATAAAATCTATCTATCTATCTATCTATCTATCTATCTATCTATCTATCTGTCTGTCTGTCTGTCTGTCTGTCTGTCTGTCTGTCTGTCTGTCTGTTTTGAATCAAGTATAACAACAACAACAAAAACAACAATAATGATAATAATAATAGTCATAATGATAATAATAATAATTATTTTATTATTATTATTATTATTATTATTATTATTGTTATTATTATTATTATTATATAACAAATAATTAAAAATGAACTATATACAAAATATAAAAAAATAATCTCTCTTTTACTCTTTCTAAAACAAGCATAAAAACAGTAATAATAATAATAATAATAATAATAATAATAATAATAAAAACAATAAAAAAATGATAGAAGTAATAATGTAATTTATAAAAATAATAAAATAATATGTTTGCCAAACGTCAAATGTACTTTAATAAAGAATTATCAGTTTATATTTGATAAATTTATGGTTAAATTTATTATTACTGAACATCTGTGACTGTGAGCAGTCCTTCACCAGACACCCTTCTTTCCCTCGGTCTTGAAGTTAATAAGTGTAATAAACAGTAGGTTGTAATTTTCTCCTAAGTCACTGAGACTTAGTAGGATTTGATCCTTGCCTCTGCCTCTGCTCTATCTGTGTGTGTGTGTGTGTGTAGTTTGCATTTTCTCCTTGTGCTTCAGGGGTTTCCTCCATGTTCTCTGGTTTTCTCCGTGAATCCAAAAGGCATGTGCGGCATCTCTAATTTGATTGGGTGAGTGGTTGCGCCCTGTGATGTGTTTTGGTGCTTCGACCAGGGGGGTTATCCTATGCCTTGTGCCCTGAATCCCCTCCATGTGCCTCTATGTAGGATAATCAGGAAATGGATGGATGTATAGATGGATGGATGGATGGATGGGTGGATGGGTGAATGGATGGATGTACAGATGGATGGATGTACAGATGGATGGATGGGTGGATGGGTGGATGGATAGATAGATAGATAGATAGATAGATAGATAGATAGATAGATAGATAGATAGATAGATAGATAGATAGATAGATAGATAGATAGATAGACTATTAAAGGTGAATTGATTGAATTTCACATGTATAATGTCTGTGGTTTGTTGTTGTAGCAGACACGGTGAAAAATAATGTAAACAGTAGCAATATAAATGATCCTTCTCGCAAAACGGACAATCATAGGTCATCATATCTCTAACTTTGGCTGATTTAGGAAAAAATTTGGCCGTGTTTCTGAACAAAGAGGCGTTTGGGAGCTCTAATTAGAGAGCCGAGCCAACAGATGTGACTCTGTGCAATCAGTCAGCTCCTACAACGAAGCCTGAGCCACTTATCAATGCTGTCTAACGATCATTTCAAATAAACAATCCAAACATGTACAATCCAAGCAAGGACGTTTTGCGGAGACGACTCCCAGTCGAGGATTGATATTTTGACGTATATTGGAGATTGGAGCCTTAAAGAAAAAAAATAAATAAGTAAAACACCTCACCTCGATGCTAGAGGCTCGGAGCTCTTGTACCTAAGCGCTTGGCAGGACGACGTGAGCATATGGCTGGACTAAATGTTGATTATTATCTGCTCTCATATTTCATTCGGACGTCGGATAACTGAGTGAATTTATCATTCTGCAGTTCTGCGGCTGATAATCGGCTCCAGATGAACACCTGGAAGTCCAGAATAAAGTAGAGTGGAGTAGAGTTTAAGTAGAGATGCCACTAATTTCCAGTTTGTCCTTGGAAAAAAAAAAAGGTATGCTTCACAGATTCTGCCTTTGCACCAGATTTCATTCTTCCTATGGTGGCTCTGTGACAAGGTTAATGACGACATATTAGCGAAGACACAGACATATTTCTCTCGCTGACTGTTTATTATTCCTCTATGCTGACTTAAAGGTTAAACCTGTGTGCTGTGATTACTCTTAATATCGTCCGATCTAATGTGCTGATCATTGTTGCTGCTGATCGGTGCTCTTTCTTCATTATTAATGCATCAGGTTTGTACAGTAACAACAACAACAACAACAACAGCAGCATAGGCAACAATACGGCCCAGAAAACTTAATTACTAAAACGTAATTGATAACACTTATTTACATGTGTACACCCACACACTCATGCCAAGCCCTGTGCCAAGTAATTATTATTTATTCTGTAATTAATTAGTAATAATTATGCCCAACTAGTTAACCTGATGTATTCAGAGCACATTAAATAAACAGGGTTTGTTAATTATATAATTATGCAAAAACAGGCCAGGCTGGGTTGTTCTTTCTTTCTCTCTCTCTCTCTCTCTCTCTCTCACTCTCTCACTCTCTCTCTCTCTCTCTCTCTCTCTCTCTCTCTCAGAGATCTTAATCTCATTCATCCTGTAATCTGCATTTTCATAATTAAAGCAGATTAATAAGATTCCCATCATGATGCTCTCATAGAATATATAAAAAAGATAATTGAGAACCTGCTACAAAAATTATTATTTAGGCAATAATTAAATATTTTTTATTTTTTATAATTACCATATTTTTATTACATTCACACACACACATATATTAATATATAATATAATATATAATTATAATATAATATATTATAATTAATAATTCAATTCACTTTTATTTGTAAAGCTCTTGAGATATAGACTCAGGATAAAATTGATATTTTAAATGTTACATTAAATGTTTACATTTAAAATTTTAATGTGTTTATTAAGGTGATGGCAGAGACGATATTAGGGGGGGGAACTTGAGAGGAACCAGACTAAATAAAAGAAAAATGTAAAAATAATAATGATAATAATAATAATAATAATAATAATAATAATAATAAATAAAATAAATAAATAAATAAATAAATAAATAAATAAATAAATAGAAAGTAAGAAAATGAGTAAATAACGTTTTTAATTGTTTTAAAAAAAACTGTTTATGATTTTTAATATTGTGTTGCATCTTATTGTATATGTTGCTTGTGGAATTTATTTACTACTTATTTTAAAGCAGCTATAAGCAATCTCTTTATTTAATTTTCTTTTAAAACCATGTTACATCTGACTTTCACAAAGTGCTGGCACTGGAGACTCCTTCCGTAAATAATGAACCTCACAGAAAATGATCTTTGTAAAATAACATAAATAAAAATACACATTCATTAAATTAACCATTTTAACATCAATGTGAATGAGCTGTTGCTATAGAAACGATAATATATTTAAAAAAAAAAAAAAAAGGTTGTTAATAGAAATAAACCTGTGATTTGCCTTGTAGATGGATCGACTCTCTCGGAGCTGCTGTTCTAGGGGGTTCTAATCACCTCCTGGCCAATCAGAAGCGAGAATTCCTCAGCGCAAGTGGAATACAGTAAAATGTAATAAATCTGAGGGAATTTATTCATGATGCTTGTACACATGAGCGTAAATTTGCACCCACACCAAAACACACAGCATGAGACCTCCACCTTGAGCAGCATCCCATATATATCCCCCCCACACACACACATACACACACACACATCCATCAGGCGTGTGCCGGTTGTAGCAGTAGGAAGGGGCATTAGTGCGGCGTTAATGGCGTGAGAGGGGTGAAATGGCCTCTCCTGCTGTACTGCTGAGAGCTCATCAACATTAGCCAGGCGACAGAGAGGAGGGCAGGGTGGCGCAGCCAGGCAGGTGTTCATCCGGAGGGCATACGGAGGGCACAGCGACGGCTGAAAGATGGAGTCGACCGGATGAAGGCTTGGCGAGGTCGCTGCCCCGACGTGTCCTGTGCCATGTGTCTGATGGCCGTCGGTCACTAAATGGAGCCATAAGCGTCTGTTATTGACAAATTATTTACAGTGTCAAACTCCGGGGTCACCGTTTAGCCACAGGGCACTTTATCTGTGCCGGGTGTTTATACTGGTGTAAAAGAAAAAATAAAACACTTCAAGGGGGAGCTGGTGCAGGAAAGACATCAACAGTGGCATTTTTGTTATTTTTATATAAACTGCATGCTTTTTGTTCCAACTTACAAATTTCCATTTATTCAAGAACGGCGTACTTTTTATTGTTACATTTGATGTAGTTTAGATGCCTAAATGAAACATGAACATTAAAGTATAGAGAAAAAAAACATATTGGGGATGTGCTGTCATGGGAAAATAATCAACGATTATCTTATTATTAAATTCATGCAGTTTGCTCCTGTTTTCTCGTGTCCATGTTCAACATTGGGCGTCTTTGTCATGTCTCACTCCACAGTGGTGCTTAATATGAAGCCTAGCCTTCTCTCTATTTCTCTCTAGCCTACTAGGAGCAATATATTCATAGAAAAGTTCACCAAAAAAAACAAAAACGGTTATTTTTTTCCAAGACATCTTCAAAGTAAATGTTGATATCGAACCCATTCCTGCTCTCTGAGATACTTTAAGTGCTTGTTCATCTAAAAACCAGCTCAAATTCTAGGTAAGGTTATCCAACAGAGGGAAAAACACACGCCTAAAACACACCGGAAGCCAGCAGACTCATTTTACATCAGATAAAAGTATTTATTTGTTTACACTGAACAAAAATGTCCCAATTTGTGCCAGTGTTACTGGGTCCAAAAAAGGGTTTATTTAAGTACATTTAATATAAGTTCAATTAAGGCTTACATCAAGTAACTTTTTAAAATTTTTATGTATTTATTTGTCTTTATAATTTTGTCCTGAACGCAGGTATAGGCTTACTGGCTTGGCCACATGTCTAAGACCTTTAATACTGTCATTAGTACTGTAATAATGTCTGATATTGTCTGGTGAATTTGATTGACTGACAAACAACAACAACAAAAAACGACTGGAATACATAGACGTGAAATCAACCAGAACCGGAAAGAGGTTGTTTAAAGTCAGAAGGAAGATTTATTCGTACACTTTAGTCGCATTACGCGTGCGTCTGACACGGCTAACGTATATACATTGTTCCAAAAGGAGCAATAATTCTGGATTGGCCTCATTACGAAGTGCCTAATTGCCTTCAGACGATTCCCCGTTTGGCATGTGAATATACTGGGGACCAATGATGAACTCCGATCATTTATTTTATCATTGATAAATAAATTACCGGCTAATTATGAATCTGGGAATGTCTCTGGGTCGAGGAAAACATCAAGACCTGGCACTAAGTGCTCAAGCGTCTCAATTACAGCGCAACACTGCGACGTTTACCATCACGCGCAATCTCTCTCTCTCTCTCTTTCTCTGAGACGGATCGCCGAGTCTGGAGTGTGTAAATCAGGACTAGACTTCTCCGAAAGAGCATCGAACAGCCGAGCTATCGCTCTCCCGCTTCTCTAATGTTCCCTAATGGCCTAAATCCTAATTGAGTTAAGCATTAATTCGGAGCTGAAGAAGAAAGCATGATGGCAGGGTGATGCTTCCTGTATTGCTATGAAAGCAAGCTTTCCCTGGACATAAATATGTATTTGTGTCTTAGATGGAGTACGAGCCGTGTGTGTCTTCACGACCGGCAGCGGTGACGGGAGATAACGACCCACTCTGAAAGCTGCATGTTAAATCCGAGGTTGAAATTTTTTCTTTTAAGAAAGAAAGATCCGGAAAAACATCTTGGTATCTGTTGTCATTTTTTTTAACGATGGCTGAGAAGTGTAAAACAAAGAACACATGTTTATACACACACCAATCCACTGCTGGACTTCCTGTATATCCTGAGTGACAGACAGTCTCGTCCAATCATCTGTAAGAATTCTTTTGGCAAACTATACCCACCTTTTCTGGTTTGTCTGAATTGTCACTGCGTTTTCTGATTCGTAATTATGTTTACGGACTACTTTTTTTAAAAATTTTATTCTGATTTGTTATTTTGTTTTCTGATTTGTTTCTGATTTGTTTTTTTCCTTGATTTGTTATTTTGTTTTGTGATTTGTTTGTGATTTGTTTTTTTCTCTGATTTTTTTTTCTGATTTGTAATTTTGTTTCCTGATTTGTTTTTTTCAGATTTTTTTTCTGATTTGTAATTTTGTTTTCTCATTATTTTCTGATTTTTTTTTTCTGATTTGTTTTTTTTCTGATTTGAGTTTTTTTTTCCTGATTTCTTCTTCTTCTTTTTTTTCAGATTTGTTTTGCTTTTGGATTTCTTTCTTTTTTTTTTTTTTTTACTGATTTTTTCCTCCAGATTTCTTATTTTGTTTCTTCGTTTGTTTTTTTCTGATTTGTTTTTTTCCTGATTTTTTTTTCAGATTGTCAGATTTGTTTTATTTTGGATTTCTTATTTTGTTTTCTCATTTGTTTTTTTCTCATTTTTTTTTCTGATTTGTTTTTTTCCTGATTTTTTTTTTCAGATTGTCAGATTTGTTTTATTTTGGATTTCTTATTTTGTTTTCTCATTTGTTTTTTTCTCATTTTTTTTTCTGATTTGTTTTTTTCCTGATTTTTTTTTCAGATTGTCAGATTTGTTTTATTTTGGATTTCTTATTTTGTTTTCTCATTTGTTTTTTTCTCATTTTTTTTTCTGATTTGTTTTTTTCCTGATTTTTTTTTCAGATTGTCAGATTTGTTTTATTTTGGATTTCTTATTTTGTTTTCTCATTTGTTTTTTTCTCATTTTTTTTTCTGATTTGTTTTTTTTGTTCTGTTATCTTCTCGGCCACCGTACCATTTACATCAGAACAGTAATAAACAGCATATATTCTTATATTCACTTAATATTACAGCTAAACTGTTATCCAAAGAAAGAAACAAGCTCAGAGACGAGCACCATGTCGAGAAACGTGTCTCAGTCCAATGCCCAAAATATGACGAGTCTTTTCTGCTGCTGTAATTGAATTCTCTTCACCGGAGACAGACTTGTTGAAGCGATATCCTCATGGCGCGACGCATGGGGACAGTAAGACGTCACCGTGGAGACGCCGGGCAGACAATTTGCATCACGGGGTTCCATCTCACCTCTTTGAAACAACTTTCTGGGCCTAATAAAAGGGGCGTGAACGACTGGTTTACTCTGGTCGCTTTAATAAAGCATGAGGAGAATCGAGTCCCCGGAGCTGAGCGACTGTCACCTTCAGCCAGCGTCTCTGCCATTTATTCAACAGCACCAGGTCATTAAATTCGCATTAGGCCAGTGTGGCACTCTCGAGACCCTCGCACACACCTACGACCGCTGGCCGACGAGTGCCGGGGATCGGAGCCGGGGATCATTAGGGCGTGTGATGGATTTGAGTGTGTGAGTGCAGGGGAAGGTCCTCGCCGTCTCCAGAGGGACGACGCCGGCAGAGAGAAGTTGGAGAAGTATAGCATAAGTGGCATTACCTTCCTCTTGTGTTTGAATCATTTATTTAAAACCCTGATTGTTTCACATCATGCCCACACACACACACACGCTCAAGCTCCCTCACGTCACGTTCGGTGTCTTCACAGCAGAGCTGTCAGGAGAGAGACAATTACCGCATTGGCTGAGCCAAAGGGACTCTCTGTGACCTTCGTCGTGTCCGTGTGTGTGTGCGTGTGTGTGTGTGTGTGTGGATTTGGATATGAATGTGTCCTTCATTGCTCTCCATTTGTCTGAATATTGTTGTTTATGAGAATGGTGTCTTTTTATTGGTCAATCCGGGTGGACAGATGCTGCGCTTGGCCGCCGCCCAGAGCTCACTGTCCGCTGTACCTGAGGGCAAACGGTCACACGAGCAGCTCACGCAGCCTCATTGGAGACGTGACAAGTCAATTCGCTCGGTACGTTAGATTAAATGAGCGTGTGTGTGTGTGTGTGTGTGTGTGTGTGTGAGATAGAGTGTGCAATTCAGTGTGATGGG